>NC_048585.1:25346107-25378607 GCF_013265735.2 Oncorhynchus mykiss | reverse complement strand
GCCACAGTGTCTCCTGACCCCTCCTGTCTCAGCCTCCAGTATTTATGCTGCAGTAGTTTATGTATCGGGGGGCTAGGGTCAGTTTGTTATATCTGGAGTACTTCTCCTGTCCTATTCTGTGTCCTGTGTGAATCTAAGTGTGCGTTCTCTAATTCTCTCCTTCTCTCTTTCTCTCTCTTGGAGGACCTGAGCCCTAGGACCATGCTGCAGGACTACCTGACATGATGACTCCTTGCTGTCCCCAGTCCACCTGGCCGTGCTGCTTCTCCAGTTTCAACTGTTCTGCCTTATTATTATTCGACCATGCTGGTCATTTATGAACATTTGAACATCTTGGCCATGTTCTGTTATAATCTCCACCCGGCACAGCCAGAAGAGGACTGGCCATCCCACAAATGCTCTCTCTAATTCTCTCTTTCTTTCTCTCTCTCGGAGGACCTGAGTCCTAGGACCATGCCCCAGGAATACCTGACATGATGACTCCTTGCTGTCCCCAGTCCACCTGACTGTGCTGCTGCTCCAGTTTCAACTGTTCTGCCTTATAATTATTCGACCATGCTGGTCATTTATGAACATTTGAACATCTTGACCATGTTCTGTTATAATCTCCACCCGGCACAGCCAGAAGAGGACTGGCCACCCCACATAGCCTGGTTCCTCTCTAGGTTTCTTCCTAGGTTTTGGCCTTTCTAGGGAGTTTTTCCTAGCCACCGTGCTTCTACACCTGCATTGCTTGCTGTTTGGGGTTTTAGGCTGGGTTTCTGTACAGCACTTTGAGATATCAGCTGATGTACAAAGGGCTATATAAATACATTTGATTTGAATTTGATTTGTTACTGATGGTATGCTTTGTTACTTTGGTCCCAGCTCTCTGCAGGTCATTCACTAGGTCCCCCCGTGTGGTTCTGGGATTTTTGCTCACCGTTCTTGTGATCATTTTGACCCCACGGGGTGAGATCTTGCGTGGAGCCCCAGATCGAGGGAGATTATCAGTGGTCTTGTATGTCTTCCATTTCCTAATAATTGCTCCCAAAGTTGATTTTTTCAAACCAAGCTGCTTACCTATTGCAGATTCAGTCTTCCCAGCCTGGTGCATGTCTACAATTTTGTTTCTGGTGTCCTTTGACAGCTCTTTGGTCTTGGCCATAGTGGAGTTTGGAGTGTGACTGTTTGAGGTTGTGGACAGGTGTCTTTTATACTGATAACAAGTTCAAACAGGTGCCGTTAATACAGGTAACGAGTGGAGGACAGAGGAGCCTCTTAAAGAAGAAGTTACAGGTCTGTGAGAGCCAGAAATCTTGCTTGTTTGTAGGTGACCAAATACTTATTTTCCACCATAATTTGCAAATAAATTCATTAAAAATCCTACAATGTGATTTTCTGGATTTATTTTCTTCTCATTTTGTCTGTCATAGTTGAAGTGTACCTATGATGAAAATTACAGGCCTCTCTCATCTTTTTAAGTGGGAGAACTTGCACAATTGATGGCTGACTAAATACTTTTTTGCCCCACTGTACATGGAATGACTATTTCTATGCACAGCCCTGTCATTTGCACCAGTATTATGAAGCTGTTAATGACACTCACTATCTTGAAAAGGAAGAGACGCAACTTGTAAAATTTTTCATTCTTGCATTTCAATCAGTGACTTACTGAGACCTGGGGGAACCAGGTGGGGGAACCAGGTGTGTGAACTCAGGACAATCCCTGACTTGAATAAAGATTATATAGATTGATTGGGCTGCTTCCCTGAATGACTGGAGCTGTGCCCCTCTAGTCTAAAATTATGTTGTTACTGCAGTGAAAATGCATAGGCTTCATAGATATGAAGCTTTCAGCAACATCATCTCTAAAAATACAAATCATTTATAGTTGAAGTCGGAAGTTTACATGCACTTAGGTCGGAGTCATTAAAACCTGTTTATTAAAACTCGTTTTTCAACCACTCCACAAATGTCTTGTTAATAACAAACCGTATCACAATTCCAGTGGGTTAGAAGTTTACATACACTAAGTTGACTGTACCTTTAAACAGCTTGGAAAATTCCCAAAATGATGTCATGGCTTTAGAAGCTTCTGATAGGCTAATTGCATTTCAAGGCCTATCTTCAACCTCAGTGCCTCTTTGCTTGACATCATGGGAAAATCAAAAGAAATCAGCCAAGACCTCAGAAACAGAGATTGTGCCTTCCTCGGTCTTCAGCCCGTAACAGACGGACAAAACAGCAATAGAGCATCTCTTCATTCGCCCTGTCTCCTTCTCCCTTTCCCCCATCTCCTCTCCACCTTCCCTCATTTTCTATCTCTCTCTCTCTCTCTCTCTCTCTCTCTCTCTCTCTCTCCCTCTGCGTGTGAATGAATATTTAAGTCAGAGTGCAGGATATATGGCATGTGAGGGGGTCAGAGAAGGCACGCGTTACTCCCTCTCTCCCCCTGAAGATACAAGGAATGAAACATACATTAAACACATTTACCAAAAGTTTCCTTTCAGAAAAACACTTCATATCGTCTGTTGTTCTCCCCGCAACTAATATTGTTTGGAATTAAAACGGTGACAGGCTATCCTAATCTAATATCAGAGACAATTGCAGCCCAGTACCTCGTCATAACGACGGAAAGGAATCCGGATCAGAATTGGACATGCACTCCGAGGATGGGGGGGGGGAAGAAATCATTATGGTCTACATTGGGAAATATCGTTTTGTGTTATTGCGTGGTATAGCATTGTCTCTCGCACACTCCACAGATATCCAATCTTGTATTGTAAACAAGCATCTGACATAGATAGAGGAAGATGTTATTGTGTTATTCAACTCTGTGTCTCATAGCTGCAATATCTCTTCTCAAAATAATGTCAGTCCCTAATGAAGTAATGCCATGTTATTATTTGTGGGTTCTGTCTCTGCGTAGCTGAAAACCTCCCGGTAGTGTATCTGTGTGAGATATTTGAAACCCAGTCTTTAAATGAAGACACTCAAAGAAAATTTGAATTCTAATGTGATTTTGTAAAATAGACTATTTTCTTTTTGAAGCACCCTTCGATTGGAGAATTGCCTCTTAAATGTGTGTCTGCGTGGTGATGTTTTTCACTTCAGATAGACTGTGACTGATTATGTTGTGATATGTGCATATGTATGCATGCATGCACAGACGCAGGCACACACACAAACATTGGTACACACCCATGAGCGGTTTAAACTGTCTGAGCTCTGCTGAAGCAGAAGTCTGTTCTTTGGTGGCGTCTGGTGTCCAGGCCGATGGCATGTGTCACTACCCATCACCAAGTCTCCCTCAAACCAGACCTGTCACTTTAACCCAGTCAACCAGTGTAGAACACAGGGGACAGGCACCATCACACAGGCTAGGGACTGACAGAGGAATGGGTAGAAGTGGAGGAGGGCAGGGGGAGAGGAAGAGATATGGGAGACGTGTTCTGTACAGGGGCTTGAGACAAAGGAAAGGAAGGATGAGAGAGGGGCGAGAGAGCGGTGGGGGCAGAGAGAGAAAAAGGGATGAAAGGAAGGAGCGAGCGAAAGAGAGAGACATGAATGAAGGAAGGGGTGCCGAGTTAAGGCATAATGTATCATTTTTATATCAGCGCCACCTCGGAGGTCCCTGCCTCGGCCCATCCATCCATCACACCAGTGTCTGGGCGCTGGCGCTGTCACCAGACACAAAGGCGCATCATTGTGAGTACACAGACTCAGCCATGCTTCACTGGGCTAGAGGCAGGTGAGAGGATGTTCTGCAGAGGGATCTCTGTGAGAAAACAGATGGTTCATCTGTTGCTCAGGCTCAGGTGGTTAGAGCAATACAGACCTTACCTTCCGATGGAATAGCTGATTAAAATGTAAAGATGCGACTTCCAGACTGGGCCTTGGTTGTGATGATGTGGGAGCAATTCTTAGATTCAAATGTCTATTCTGCAGGCTACTGCTAGGTGTTAACTGCACAAAGTTAGAGGTTCTGGGTTTCCTAAACGAGCTAATCTTTTATCCTTCACCACTTTTCTTCCAGTTGTTTCTCACCAGGGGGACAGGACACTGTGTCTCTTACGTTTCATTGATGTGTCTGTCGATTCCTGCCATATCATTATTTCCTAGGTCCATCTCTCTCTCTCTCTCTCTCTCTCTCTCTCTCTCTCTCTCTCTCTCTCTCTCTCTCTCTCTCTCTCTCTCTCTCTCTCTCTCTCTCTCTCTCTCTCTCTCTCTCTCTCTCTCTCTCTCTCTCTCTCTCTCTCTCTCTCTCTCTCTCTCTCTCTCTCTCTCTCTCTCTCTCTCTCTCTCTCTCTCTCTCTCTCTCTCTCTCTCTCTCTCTCTCTCTCTCTCTCTCTCTCTCTGCATTTCTTTGATTGTCAGATTCAATGGTGGCGTGAGAGATAATGTGCCCGCTCAAATTCAACTAAAGTGTTACTCTGGTTTTATTCTGCGTTTAAATATTTGAAGGAACGGCTGCAGTGCCACTTTGAAAATTGCCACAAAGGGATGAAGGCTGCAAATTTAAATGATGGAAACATGAATAAAGATCAGTCGCTGGGCAGCTTTCATCTGCTGCTAGGCGTTCCATTGGCTCGATCCCTGGGACGGAAAATGACCGTTATAAATATGGTTTTGATTTTCTAACCAGGCACAACAACAAAGTTACAGCGAGAACATTACCACATTGATCGAATAAAACAGGCGTTGACCTTTCCCTCATTTGGAGGCATGGCATTCATTGTTGTAAGTCTCAGAGGGGTCTGGCTGAAAGCATGAACACAAATTACCAGCCACCATTAAAGCGACACATCTATTCCAACATGCACCGTCATTACCAGGGGCCCATAAAAGTCTGGAGGGACACCGTCCCGTGCTGTGGCAGGCCGTACGCACATATTAATCACCCACACGCACATGCACACACACACACACTCTCTGCTCGGGAGACCACTGAGAAGCCTATTACACACACTCTGATTTACACCGGCAATGCCTGTCGCTACGACGATCAACCACAGCATCACATCAACCTGCCGTGGCAGGGCAACTAATTGAGCACAGATATATCTGTCCTCTCCAGCAAAGCCCTGACTGAGGAACGGCTGCATGACGCTCCAGCCTGCAGGAAGCTGAACTGAACACTATGCCTCCAGGTGTGGATTTGTGTAGACCCATACACACTTCTGTAGAATTGAAAACGTTGTGGTTGTCGTATGCTATTTACTGCAGCTCAGTTTAGTTTTGGGTCCATGTGGATAGGTCACTCTTGCTCTGAGCGATAGGTAGGGTAGGGTAGCTTGGCATCCATCTGTGTTGTGGCCCTCTGAAGATAAGTCATTAAGTGAAGCATGTCCATGCTCATCAGCGTATGTGCGGTGTGTGTATGTGTGTGTGTGTGTTTTTGGTCGTGTCCTGTCTTAACGCTCGGCTGACCGGATGATGCTCCACAGAGTTCTCCTCCACCCCACTGTTCTCAGAGCACAGAGAGAGGTCAGAGTGTCCACTCCTCTCTGGTTCACCACCGTCTTCCACTATTGCAGTCCTACAAGCCCGGCTTAACCCTCACAAGTCTGGCTTAACCCTTACAAGTCTGGCTTAACCCAGTGATTTGATCCACCTTCAGACACAAACTCAAATAAGATCAGGATGAGAGTCCGTGTGTGTCTCTGTGTGTGTGTGTGTGTGTGTGTGTGTGTGTGTGTGTGTGTGTGTGTGTGTGTGTGTGTGTGAGTGTCTTTGTTCCATCTACACACAACACTGACCATGTGACTCTGAGAATGGATTGTCCCATTCCCCTGCCGCATAGCCATGATGAGCTAACACGTGCAAGGGGATGAAGAGAGAGAAAGAGAGGGAGAAAGAGATACAGAAGGAAGGCCATCCATTCTGGACTGGTTTGAATGGCGTTTTGTTGTTTTGTTTCTCCTTCCCTTATCTCCCATCATCCCTCCCTGGAGGAGTGTGTAGAGCAGCCCAGTCCTCTTCCTGGACCGCCGCCGTTGGCGGGGATCCTGGGATCCTGGGTAATAGAGGCGGCTCTGAAAAAAGCACTCATATTCCCATGATGCTCATGGAGTGGGTTCTGAGATAATCAGAGCGCTGAATCTGGGGAGGATGGGATAGAGGAGTTGGTGTGTGTGTGTGTGTGTGTGTGTGTGTGTGTGTGTGTGTGTCAGCTGGCAGAAAGATCCTGAGTCCTTTGCCAGGCTCTGCCCATATGTCCAACACAGTCTGTCTGTGCTCAATAATGTACAGCACTAACAGAGTGGAAGACATTACTGGTATTTAAAGTAACTGCCAAGTGTTTCCAGATTTCTATAAAATATGACATATAACTACTTACAATATGAGCGAAATAGTTTTCCTTCCAAAAATGTTTAATTAAGCCTGTTAAAAGCAGCTTTTCTGTGTTAGAATGGTGTGGAAGTACCCCAACAACATAATGGTATGGGCGTATATCGACCATTTCAAATATTAAGGTATATTAATATTAACGCTGATTGGCCAGCTCATCCTCCTCTAGACTGCTTATTGGCCAGCTCATCCTCCTCAGGGAGATGACATCATGTTCTATGAGGAAATAGCAGGCATTTTTTAAACTCACAGTTTTGTTTCCAATTAAAGCTTTGGCCACAAATACGAGTATAGGACGAGTCAACATCATTATTTGGGTAAGAGTTAACAGAATATTATATAAAAGTGAGATACATAGAAAAAAGAACAGACGCACTTCAACAGTGAGTTTGATTTAAAAAAATATATATATTTTAATTCAGTAGTACAATAACCAAGAGTAAGTCAGGGATACTCAAAGTACTTTATACTCTGAGTGCACTGTGATAAACACACAGACTCACACACAGACTGTGTCCTATCCCTGCGCCATATGGGGATGAAACAAGATCTGTTGCACAGCCTCCAGACTGATTATCACATTTAGCCCAGTGTAAGAAAATAAAATATTAGCTTTAGCTTGCAGGTGTGTGTTATATGTGTGGCAGAGGGAGGCGGGTGGGGCAAATGCAAGAAATCGCTCTCCTTGTGAGAAAGTGGGAGAAAGTGACAGAGCGAGTAAGAGATGAACAGATAGTGAGGGGAGCAAAGAAAGATAGAGTGACAAAGAACGAGGGGGAGTGAGAAAGAAAGAGAGAGAGACAGGGATAAAGGATGGGGGAGTATTTTCTCAGTGCACAGATGGCGGTGTTCTCAGAGGGCCCATGGCACTCAGAAGAGGGCTGAGGACATGGAGGAGAGGGGTGAGAAAGGCTTGATGCCAGAGGAACATAGGTGACAGTTTCTGGGGGTATGGAACAACCACTTCCCCTCCAGCGTTGGCATCTCTCCGGTCGCCAGGGAAAGAATGACATCACTGCGGCATGGGGTGTGTGTGTGTGTGTGTGTGTGGTGGGGGGGGGGGGGGGGGGGGTCAGGTCATGGGGGTCTGACACTTATCTAGATTAGGAGGTGATAATTGGCTTGGCAGCAGCTTCAGTTACACACACACACACGCACACTTACCACCAACCACCACACTCTAATGAAAAGAGCACAGGTTGTTCAACCATTTCATTACTCCTGTGTACTGTCATCTCAAAGGCTTCTCAAAGGCTTCTCAAAGGCTTCTCAAAGGCTTCTCAAAGGCTTCTCAAAGGCTTAACAAAGGCTTGCCACTGGAAGCTAGACTACAGCAAGACAGTTGATTAGAAGAGAACGTGACTTCAATGGACTCCAGGGGATTTTGATGACATTTCTATAAGGGAACACTGTAGACAAGCGACTTCATAGTGAAGAGTAGAAAGCTTTGTATTTGCATAGAAGAGGACAACAGAAGAGAGAGAGAGAGAGAGAGAGAGAGAGAGAGAGAGAGAGAGAGAGGTGGAAACTGAGCTGCACTTCCTGACCTCTTGCCAACTGTATGACCATGTTAGAGACACACATTTCCCTCAGATTGCACAGACCCACAAAGAATTAGAAAACAAATCACATTTTGGATCACAGTAGTATGTTTTGTAACCTGTTGCCACAAGAAAAGGGCAACCTGTGAAGAACAAACATCATTGTAAACACGACCCATCTGTATGTTGATTTATTTTCTATTTGCACATCGTGACAACACTGTGTATAGCCATAATATGACATTTGAAATGTTTCTATTCCTTTGAAACTAATGAGTGTAATGTTTACTGTTAATTTTATACTGTTTATTTCACTTTTGTTAATTATCTATTTCACTTGCTTTGGCAATGTAACATAAAGCCCCTTGAATTGAATTGAGAGGGAGAGAAAGAAAGAGAAATAGAGATAGTGGGAGGGCAAAATATAAACTTTTTCGGAGAATGCAAGGACATGGTCCTGGTCTACGGTCTGATAATTAGTCTGATCAGCCCTGGGAGAGAGCGCAGAGGACGAAAGGAGGAGGAAAGGAGAGATAAAAAGAAAGAGGACATGGAAGAAGAAATGCATAAAACGAGAGCAAAGGAGGGAAGGACAGAGATAATGGTGAAATACGGGGAGTGAAGAGCGATTGGATCGTTCACTTAACTCATACCCACTGAGATGTACCTATTGGTAGGGATTTGCATGCTGTCTTGCGCCATTGGAAATCGGTGACCTCAAGTTGATCTAGTTCTAAACTAGTGACAGACGTTGCTGTGATTGGATCGTGTCAGTAAAGCATATGGTATTCTCTTCACACCCCTTAGGTCATCCTAGGGGCACTCACTCCCAAAACGTCTACTCCCATCCCGCCCCACCCGCACTCAGCTCCGGGTCTAGCCAATCTGTGGCACTGTCCCTGGGCAGCATGGTGCCCCATGCCCCCTGGGCTCCACAGGTGCTGGCCAACATGTTTTTCCACTCCCCAATGGACGGGGTGGAGATGAGCTAATAGGTGAAGGATCCCATGTCCTTATAACGGGCCTTAGGTCCTATCTCTAAACCAAGCAAGACTTTACACTCTAAACCAAGCAAGATTCAAACCCACTCTTCATCAGCTCCGATCACTTCACATTCTAAGCTAGCTTGTCATTTCGGGAAGGTAACTGTTGACTTCAAAGGAAAGGACAGGGTGATGTCACCACACAAAGATTTGTGACCTCCTCATGAAGGTCTGTACAGTATGTCCTCTCTACCCCCCTGTAGTCCTTGTCCTTGGTTGTAAATACACAGAATAATGGAATCAGAGCAGTGTGTATCAGTATGTATGAAGAGTGAAGGAGGTCAAGGAACAAGGGGTGAGGAGGGAATAGTAGATGAATAAAGGAAATAACTCCATTGATCCAACTTTGTGGTTAATTTCTTCTTCTACTATGTGCAAATAAAGACAGTCAAATACTTCACTGGTAAATGCGTTTACACAAACAAAGCTATGATAATTGCCACTTGGTATTAGAGAATACATACCCATATATATATACACAAGCAATCCAGGGTAAAGTCCTTACCAGTTGTACTCCTCGAATGTGACAAATAACATTTGATTTGATTTGAGGACAAGATACGTGTTAGTGAAGGGAACATTGCTTTATCCTTCTACAGTTTATCCTATTTGTAAAACAATTACATGTCTCTGTTTCTTCATTTCTCTAAGTCTGAGAAGCGCAGGCCAACAACAACAACAAGCTGGAACATTTTGTCTCATTTTTCTCTTCTCCCCTGGATGTTAATGGTAATTCTCCTTTTAATTGCGTCAAACTGCTTTTTCTCACATCTGATTTTTTTTTGCGTGTGAGGGTGTTGATTGGAAGAAGGTAAAAATACTACATGTAGGATGTTATGCTAATTAGCCTTTAAACCCTGCTCATGTCAGTTAGCTTCTCTAATTAGCATATTTCCGACAGGAGCGGGAAGAGTGAGAGAATGGCGCGCCAGGGCTCCGTGGAACCAAATTAACAGTGTGAAAACAGATATGTTTGATTCGCTCTCTCTCTCTCTCTCTCTCTCCTCCCACCGACACCTGTGAATGAGTCGGTGAGAGTTGAGGGTAGAGAGTCTCTCTATCTCTATCTCTCTGCCTAAGAGATCTAGAGATCTCCCTTGGCGACCAGGGGAGCCAGCAGGAGTTCTCTGTTTGTCTGTCTGTCTGTCTGTCTGTCATCAGGGTGTTCTCGGGCCTATCTGTTGACTGATTGGTTTAGTCTTTCATCGCTGTTCTTCTTGTCATAACACAGACGCAAGTTAATTTGCCTTGATGTTCTGTTTCTGCTTTCCTAGAGTTTCTGGTGTTGTCTTAATGTTCTTCATACATTGTTCTAGAGTGATGTGAGTCTCTTGCTTGAGTAGCTGTTGCATTAGTTCAATGTTGCATTTTAGTATGTTAAACATATTGTAGTAGATATACTGTTTGTGAGCTGTATATGACCTCTGCCACTGGTTCAAGACCTTCCCAACATGGATGGTAGTAGTTGACTTACCCTGTAGATCAGTGACCTATATCCCCCTTCAGCAGTCCCCCCTCAGCTACCATAAGCTGCTGATTCCTCAAGGTACCATCTGTCATCACTTTTAAAAAGGTGAAATTAAAGTGAGATTTCTGTTTTAATCCTGGAAAGTGTTTTAATGGAAATCCCTGAGAACTGTGAATGAAAAGGATGTGTCAAATTGAGCTTTCGTGCTTACGCACTTTCTCTAGCTCTCTCGCTCTCTCTCTCTCTCTCTCTCTCTCTCTCTCTCTCTCTCTCTCGCTCTCGCCCTCTCTCTCTCTCTCTCTCGCCCTCTCTCTCTCTCTCGCCCTCTCTCTCTCTCTCGCCCTCTCTCTCTCTCGCCCTCTCTCTCTCTCACCCTCTCTCTCTCTCTCTCTCTCTCTCTCGCTCTCGCTCTCGCTCTCTCGCTCTCTCTCGTGCCTGTTTGTGTTGCTGATGCAGTTTTTTATATATCATCATAATTTCACCAAATCCTAATTTTCTGAGCACAGTAGCAGTCATCGGAATTAATTATGCAGTTGAAGGAGAGAAAAAATACATGTAATTAGCTGATTTGGGCTAATCCCTTCCTCGTCTGAATGCAGGTGCTCTCTGTTTCTATCTTTCTGTTTACCTGTAGCTATCTTACCGTTCCTCTGTAGCTATCTATATTTTTCTGTTTCTCTGTAGCTATCTGTCACACCCTAATCTTGTTTACCTGTCCTTGTGCTTCCCTCCACCCCCCTCCAGGTGCTGCTCATCTTCCCCACTTATCCCCTGGGTATTTATACCTGTGTTTTCTGTCTGTCTGTGCCAGTTTGTCTTGTTTGTCAGCTGCGCTTTTTCCTCATCCTCCTGGTTTTGACCCTTGCCTGTCCTGACACTGAGCCCGCCTGCCTGACCATTCTGCCTGCCCCTGACCTCGAGCCTGCCTGCTGCCCTGTACCGTTTTGGACTCTGCCCTGGATATGAACACTCGCCTGTCCCCGACCTGCCTTTTGTCTATCCCTTTGATTGTAATCAATACCAGAGCTCAAACCATCTGCCTCCTGTGTCTGCATCTGGGTCTCGCCTCGTGTCATTATAGCGATCTATAACTTTCTGTTCCTCTGCTGCTCTCTATATCTCTCTGACAGACAGACATGTCGTAATCACACTCAATCATCAACACAATACCAAACAACACACACTCTATTTGTTAGCGGGGTTATGGCCCCTTTAGGCAACAGCTGGACAGCCATATTCAAATACACTAACTGTCATTGAACTGTACCTGAACCTATGCATTATACAGTGGCACTTTCAGGGTAAGTTATGCAAAATCTACTTCCTATTTTCACAGTCAGTTAACTGTGTAGGTTATGGTGGGGCAAACAGATGGAATCAGAGCTGTTATTGATATTCAGTCAGATGAGTTGTGGTAGAAGTCTTTAGGACAGGACGGCTCAGATCGCCGCAGCACTGTGCTGTTGGAGGATTCTAAGCAGAACCAGATGGAGTTCTATATATTTCATTTCCCTGGGGCCAGACTGAAACATGTTCTGATGCAGCACTACTGTCTCCGGGGATTCATATGAGCTGCCTTTGTGTTTCCAATTAAATGTTGAAAACAACTCATGATAGCCGTGAGGTTTGGTGCTCTGTGCAATTGTGTTTGCATGTGTGTGTGTGTGTGTGTGTGTGTATGTGTGTGTGTGTGTGTGTGTGTGTGTGTGTGTTACAGTTGAACTGTAGGAACACTGGGTTTATCATTCATGATATTCAGGCCCCACAAGCTGTACATTCACAATTGTTTACAGATCTCTGGAATTTAAAGGGCTGTGGCATCACGCACGTCACTCCCACAACTTATAAACATGCAATCGAGGGAAGAGAGAGAGAGAGAGAGAGAGAGAGAGAGAGAGACAATCATAAGTGAGTGAGAGGTATAGAGAGAGGTGAACTGAAAAAAAGGTGGGAGAGAGTGAGAGAGAGAGAGACAGGCAGGGAGGGAGGGTAACATAGGGAGAAAGAGAGGCCTATACAGCACAATAAGAGAAAGGAGGATGGAGGGAGGAAAGTGGTAGCTGTATTGAGCTAGAGACAGTGTGTGGGTATGTGTGGGAGCTGAGCTCTGTGGCGTGCAGAGAGAGAGGATGGTCTCCTACAGCTCTATTGATTTTCTCTCTGTCTCTGCTCCACAGCATCCCTCGCTTCTCTCTTCGTCTCTCTTCTGATTTGCCTCGGAAAGAGCGGTTCTCTAACAAAGACCTCAGCAGCCGCCGGCCAACTCTGACCCTTCCCCATCATGGCCCTCCATTGGCTCTCCGCTGTGCCGCTGAAAAGCAGCCCCCGCATGCAGACACTGACATTTGATTCTGCAGGAATTACTGAGGTCAGCCCCCTCCCCTCCTTTCACCTCCTCTTACCAGTGAATGTGTGTGTGTTTCTGATAATAACAGAATCCAGCATTGTCACTTAAGGTGTAATTATCCTACATGGTGGAGCGTCCAATGAGTGTACAAAACATTAGGAACACCTGCTCTTTCCATGACATAGACTGACCAGGTGAATCCAGGTGAAAGCTATGATCCCTTATTGATGTCACTTGTTAAATCCACTTCTATCAGTGTAGATGAAGAGGAGGAGACAGGTTAACTGGAATAATCCAGTGTGGTCTTTCTCTTGCATTACAAAGATGATGAAAAATAAAAATGTTCTTTGTATTATGTTTTACCAGATCTAATGTGTTTTATTCTTCATCATTAATTTCACATTTCCACAAACTTCAAAGTGCTTCCTTTCAAATGGTGCCAAGAATATGTATATCCTTGCTTCAGGACCTGAGCTACAGGCAGTTAGATTTGTGTATGTCATTTTAGACGGAAATTGAAAAGAAAGGGTCAGATCCTTAAGAGGCCTTTATGAAGTGTCTTTGAACGGGGTATGGTAGTAGGTGCCAGGCACACTGGTCTGAATGTGTCAAGAACTGCAGCGCTGCTGGGTTTTTCACGCTCAACAGTTTCCCGTGTGTATCAAGAATGGTCCACCACCCAAAGGACAACCAGCCAACTTGACACAACTGTGGGTAGCATTGAGTTAACATGGGCCAGCATCCCTGGGGAACGCTTTCGTCACCTTGTAGAGTCCACGCCCCGACGAATTGAGGCTGTTCTGAGGGCAAAAGGGGTGCAACTTAATATTAGGAAGAAGGTGTTCCTAAGGTTTTTTTTTTAATACTCAGTGTATATTTACATTGCATTACAATACATTACATACATTTACAATACCGGTATTCTTATTCCATTTCTATGGAATCTGTGTTGCCTTTTTAGCTGACCTCTGCATACGGGGGTCCCTTGTCTCCCTATCTGTTTCAACAGCCAATTAGAAAAGCATGTAAACTTAGGTGTTGGAATCAAAAACAATTAGCGACACACCTTGGTTTGGCCATGGGTTAGGCCAGCTGCTGAGCCAGCGCCAGCAGATCTACACATAGCAACACAGTGAGACAGGTGGGCTTATCGTCACCACAGCCCCGTTACCACAGCCCCGTTACCACATCCAAATGAATAATCAGAGGGGTCAAAAATCTATTATTATTTAGAAAAAAATGTCATGCATATTATCCCTCTGTTTAAAGTACTGCATCTACCTTTAAAGAAAACTCAAGTTCACACAGATGTTAATTGCGGATGCTACCTAGAGCCATAGTTTAACATAATTGCTGGTAATAATGATATTCGATTAGTGAATCAATTGACTGTGGTGCTGCTGAGACTGGTGTGATTGATGCAGTGTTGAATAGGGACAGTGATAGCAATCCTCACTAGTCTGACTATCCACGTTAAGACTGGTTGGAAGACAGCCCAGGGATATATTGGCTCAACTGGGAACAGTGGAAACTGGGATGGGAACCAAACTGGGCTGGGAACCAGTATGACAGCACGTTGTGTTTCCAGGGGATTTGAAAAGTAATGGAACTTCCAGAGGTGTTGTTGGTCATGGCTAGAAGGGATCCAGATTTTGTCAAAATAATGTCATATTTTGTGTTTTCGTAGCAGGTTAGGAGATCTTACACAGCAGGTTAGGAGAATAAACATAGCAGGTTAGGAGAATTAGGTTAAGGTTAGGAAAAGGGTTAGGGCCAAACTATTCTCTATGCTTTTGCGCTATTCACTATTTTACGTATGCATGTCATTCAGAGTAAGGCGGTAAGGTAAAAAACATTTAACTGAAGTGGTCTATATAGTTCAATCCGTTGCTGTTTTGGGAACGGTGGAACATCTCTCTCTCTCGCACACACACACACCCTCTCACTGTTATCTCTGTGCCTTAGGCATCATTTTAACAGCAGCAGATTTTTTTTTATGCCAGTGAGGCGGGCATCGATCCCAGCCCAACAATTCCCAATATCCAGTCCAGTCAGATAGCATCTCTCTCTCTGGAAAAAGAAGACAGAGTGTGTGTGTTTGTTTATGTGCGTGTGTTTGTTTGTGGGCGTGTGTATGTCCGTGCCTCTGTATATGCGTGCGCATTACATTGTGTGTCCTATAGAGGGCAGCATAGTGAGCAGGTGTATTGTTATAATGTGTACTAGAGGGTAATATAATGGATGGTTGTTTCCAGGTCAGCTGCTCCCCGGGACTACCCTGAGGGCCTCTCACAGACACAGCATACTAATCCACCTGACAGCAACATGCTATTTATAAAACCACAAGACACAGTGCTGGATACAGTACGTGTGTGTGTGTGTGTGTGTGTGTGTGTGTGTGTGTGTGTGTGTGTGTGTGTGTGTGTGTGTGTGTGTGTGTGTGTGTGTGTGTGTGTGTGTGTGTGTGTGTGTGTTTGTTGGTGAAAGGTTGACATTTTTTAAAATTAATTTTGTCCTGTAGGCAGAGATGGGCCAGCTACACCATCAAAATTAGTGTTAAGGTGTGTGTGTGTGCAGTCCATCTTAGTTCTCATTTAAAATACCCCCTCCCCCTAACACAACAACAACACAATACAAACGTACAGCAGCGTTTGACCTGCCTTTAGAGTAGCTGACCTCTTTCTCTCTGTGTTACCATGATACTGAGCCTAAATACATGTGACATCTCGGTCGGCTTATATAATCCTAACATTCTGCCATCATCAACATGAAGTTGTGTGTGTGCATGTGGGTGTACTTGATGTTTTGTGTCTTACGTCGGAGCAGAAAGGTCTCGAAGTATAGTACATTCCCAGGTTGTGGATGTTCATAGGCTAAATAAATCAGATGGAAATTATATACTTTGACCCTTCAACTAATTTGACCCTCCCTGCCCAATATCACCACAGGCACTCGTCTACATACCTGCTCTGAAAAGGAAGGTCAACCCCTTTTCATTCCAGAGTCAGAGCTGACGTAACACTGTTTCGTCCTTTCTTCTCCTCTCTTCTCTCTCTGTTTTGCCTCATGGTGCCAACTCAGTCTCTCAATAATTTTAGTTGACAGCCTCCTAACTCCATCCCTGCATGGCTTGGAGGGAGAGAGCGGAGGCAGCTGTCTCACACACACACACACACACACACACACACACAAACACACACACACACACACACACACACACACAGACACACACAGACACACATCTAGAGCTAGAAAGCAAACAAATAAACAATCTAATGACTCTTCCTGGAACGATCGATCATGCTCATAATGCTTGAAAAACACACACCCAAACTAAACATCTTTAGTTTACTCCTGATCCAAGAGACCAACCAGAATTAGCCGCAGCACAGATAATTCCAAGAATCATTACAAGCTGTTTTTCTCCTCCATCTCTCGCTCTCTCTCTCTCTCTGTCTCTCTCTCTCTCTCTCTCTCCCTCCTGATCTTTCATCCTCCTCTACACTCAAATCTCAGAGTTACCATCAGTCAAACTATTCCGCTGTAATTATGCAAGGCCCAGATATTATTTTATGACTAAATTCGATGAAATGATTGTGATCAGCTATAATTGGATGAAAAAAAATCAGCAGGAGCCAGCCATCCCACATATCTTTTTCATTATCGCTCTCTCTCTCTCTCTCGCGCTCTCCCCCCCCCCCCCTCTCTCTCTCTCTCTCTCCTTCCCTCCCATTCTATCACCTTTTCCTCCCTCCTTTCTCCATCTTCTGTTTCTTCCTTCCCTCGCTAATCCCTCCTCCCTCCATCTCTTCACCCCTCTCTCTCTGGTCCCAGTGTTAGGTAAGTTCTGTAGCCTAATTGCTTTCTTCAGGGGGGGATTAGCATGAGCTGTCCTGAGTGGGCTGATCTAATGCATAAAGAACAGGAGGGACAGACAGACAGAGGCAGCCAGAAGCCACAGTGAGGTCTTTCTGGAGATCCTTCATTAACTGCTAAATCACACTAAGTGAGTGATTTTTTTTAAAGAATATGATGGCTGCATGTTGTCACTCTTGGGATGTATTCATCTGGTGCACCAGTCTTTTTTTCTCATTCTCTCCATCACCTTGATCCTGGGCTCACATCCTCCAACTGACTAGCACTCTGCTTTCAACATGGTCAAAGAGAAATGATATTGACATCCTTGTTTAGCATCTTTCTTCTTCCTCTTCTCCCTCCTCCCTTTCCTCCTCCTGCAGAGAGACATGACGCAACACCGAGATGGTTGATCTCAATGTCGTTAGCCCCTCTTGGTTCATTGCTGGGGTGTTTAGTTAAACCATCTTATCTAATGGGGTTTACTTCACATTGAGGTCTGTAGCGTTGTTTTGGTTTAGAGGCATTCCTTGTGTGTGTACAGATGTCTGGTTGTTGTGAGAGTTGACAGCACTGGGCATCAGGCATCAGACAGGACATGGCCAGCCGTAGGGTCTGCTGCTGTGCTCCTGTTCGTTTTCAATAAAGCTGGAAACCTGGGGATCTGCTTGGCTGGATGGGGCTGAGGCTAGGAAGAGATGGCTGGTAAATAACATACAGTACATCCTGATTTTAGAGTTGAGGACAGGAGATGTGAAAACTGTAGTGTTTGAGAGATAAGCAGCACACCTGGTTAAAATTATATGCACATGTTCTGTGCGTGATATTGGAAATATCTATCTGATTGGATGTGCATAGCTTAATTGGCAGGCCCTCATTGGTTGTTGGCCAGGGTATTCAAGTGTGCTACCTTCGAGAGGGTGCAGATGGACTCAGCTTGGAACCGGCTATGTTGTATCCTCTATCATGTTGGAAATAAACCGTCTTTGTGATGTTAATACTGTCGAGTTTCTCTTTGCAATAATTAAAAAGAACCCACTTCCTTTCACCGCGGATGCAACAGATTGGCGACAAGGTTTATGTCTGATGGGGAACAGAGCGAGCAAGAAAGTGCTAGCTCCGTCGAGACAGTCTGTGTAGAAAAGCTAGCACAGAGGACGGCGTTCGGCAAGGCTGAGGATTTTCACTTTGAGGAAAGTGAGGAACGTTTCTAAGCCTATTTGGGAAGGTTGGAACAGTATTTTGAAGCTAATGGGCTCAAGTACGAGGATGAGAAGTCAAAAGCTATTTTTCTGACGATTGTTGGCAGAAAGACTCACAATTTGTTAATGGACTTATGTGCGCCACAGAAACCAAGTGAAAAAAACCGTTGACTGAGTTGGTAATGATGTTGAGAAGTCCCTACGTACCGAGGACACATTTTATTGCTGAAAGATGCAAGTTTCATGCAAGGAGTCAACTCGAGGGAGAGTAAGTGCAAAGCTGAGAGACAGTTTACTGAAAGTAGCTCACACAAAAGACTTAACCTTAGCACTTGCTGTGGATATGGGATTTCTTTTGAAGTAACAAAGAAAAGTGCACAGCAGTTTTCGCAAAATACTTTTAAAGCAAATGCAGTCGAGAAGAATAGCGGAGGCAACAGGTAAACCATGGTACCGTTGAGTGGGAAAAGGGAAACATTTTGACTGTCGAGAGTGCAAGAAGAATGGACACATAGCCAGGGCATGCCGCTCTCTTCAAGTGGGAAAGAATGACATGAAGCAAGTGTAATGGAACGAGCACCTGGATGCTACTGAGGGAGATGCCTCCTTACTGGGACTGCAGGAAGACGAGAGGCGCAATGACGATCAGCACCAGGGCAACGCACACCAGCGAGAGAGAGGACAAGGACGTCATTGCAACAGCGATGACCATTACATCTCACATGAGAGCCGGACATCTGATGAAGGGACATCAACCGTTTAACCACTGACTATGAGTTGGGTAACGTAAAAGGAACTGAACTATTGGCATTAGATACGGGTAAAGAGATGACTAAACCATACTATGTGTGTGTAAGGGCAGAGGACGTGACACTCAAAATGGAAGCTGATACAGGTGCAGCAGTTTCTGTGGTGTCAGAGAGGTTGTACAACCGCAGGTTCAAAAAGGCGAAAGCCCTGCAAACTCTGTGTTAAAAATATACAGTAATGAGTCACTAGTTCGAAAAAGGGAAAATCTTAGTCAATGTCAAGTGTAATGGGAGCACTAAAACTTTAGACCTGCTGGTGGTCAAGGTAAATGGTCTTGCCCTGCTGGGTAGAGACTGGATCAGTCAGTTGAAGGTAAGATGGGCACGTGTACACAGAGTAACAGCTGTAGAGACAGTAGAGGGCTTATGTGAAAAATATTCCTCTGTGTTTCAGCCACAGCTGGCAATGCTAAAAGGTATCACAGCCAAGATACATGTGACTAATGGGGCGGTACCTAAGTTCTGCAAGCCTCGCCCAGTGCCGTATGCACTTAAAGAAGCTGTTGAAAAACAGCTAGTCAAGTTGGTGTCAGAAGGGGTCCTTACTCCAGCTAACTACAGTGAATGGGCTGCTCCAATTGTGTGTTCCTGAAAACAGACAATACCATAAGAATATGTGGAGACTACAAGGTAACTATCAATCCGTGGCTGGAAGTAGATCAGTATCCGTTACCAAAAACGCAGGACTTGTTCACAAAGCTGACAGGGGGTGAGAAGTTCACAAAGCTGGATTTGTCACAGGCAACCCAGACAGTACAACTAGAGGAGAGCTCACCATGAACATGCATAAGGGGTTGTTTAAGGTCAACAGGCTTCATTATGGTGTTGCCTGTGCTCCAGCTATTTTCCAGCAATTTTTCAGAAAATGATGGATCTGATCCTACAAGGTATATATGGGGTAATCTGCTATCTTGATGATATACTGATCACAGGGAGTGACACAGAAGAGCAAATGAGAAATCTTGATGAAGTGCTAAAAAGACTGAAAGTCTGCAATCGGAAGGTAAAAAGAGAAAAAAGTTCCTTCTTCCAGAACAGTGTAGCCTATCTAGGTCATGTGATCGATGCAGATTCGATACACCCCATGAAACAGAAAACTGAAGCTATTGAGAAGGCTCCCATTCCTACAAGCACCACTGAACTCCTACACCAAATCCAGTGTGTGTAGAGTGTCATTTAGAGATGACTTGCCAATCACTTCTAAAGATATAGCACTTGAAAGATCCTGTATTGAAAATGGTTAAGCAGTATGTAATGTCAGGTTGGCCAAACCATGTACCAGACGAAATCATTAAACTTTATGTAAAAAGAAGGTTTGAACTTACCATTCAGGATTTCTGTATTCTTTGGGGTTACAGGTGGTGAATACACAAAGCCTGCAAAGCAGACTAATGGCAGAACTACAGTGCATGAGAGTCATTGAGGTACAGTTAAGATGCGCGTGTCGATTATGGCAGAATTCATTTAGACTTTGCAGAAGACCACAACCAAATATTTTTGGTTGTTATGAATGCTTATGCCAGATGGCCAGAAATTGTAAACATGCAGAGTACTACTTCAGCTAAAACTGTTGAGGTACTCAGAAATCTGTTTGCTTCCTATGGTCTGCCCCAGGAAGTAGTCACAGATAATAGCCCACAATTCACTTACTGTGAAATGAAAACGTTCTTAAAACCTTTTATCCCTTTTTTTTCATTTTCGCCTAAAATGACATACCCAAATCTAACTGTAGCTCAGGACATGAAGCAAGGATATGCATATTCTTGATTCCATTTGAAAGGAAACACTTTGAAGTTTGTGGAAATGTTAAATTAATGTAGGAGAATATAACACATTAGATCTGATAAAAGATAATACAAAGAAAAAAACATAGTATTTTTTGGTTTTTTTGTACCATCATCTTTAAAATGCAAGAGAAAGGCGATAGTGTATTATGCCAACCCAGGCGCAATTTAGATTTTGGCCACTAGATGGCATCAGCGTATGTGCAAAATGTTGTATCAAAACTGCCCAAATGTGCCTAATTGGTTTATTAATAAATTTTCAAGTTCATGACAGTGCACTCTCCTCAAACAACAGCATGGTATTCGTTCATTGTAATAGCTACTGTACATTTAACAGTGCAGTTAGATTAACAAGAATTGAACCTTTCTGCCAATATCAGGTATGTCTATGTCCTGGGAAAAGTTCTTGTTACTTTCAACCTCATGCTAATCACATTAGCCTATGTTAGCTCAACCGTCCCACTGATCCTGTAGAGGTTAAAATGCACATGCATGCATGTCACTCAGCTTCAAATGGGTTAGCTGAAAGGCTAGTGCTAAATCTTAAGAAGTTGCTAGCCATGAACAGAACAGTAGGTGATATAACGTTACAGCATTGTGTTGCTAACTTCTTATATGGCTTCCGCAGCACACCACATACTGGTACACGCAAAAACCCAGCAGAGCTGTTTTTAAAGAAACAGGTTTGTACACGACTGTCACTGGTCAAACCATAGTTCTCACCGAGGGAACAGACTGAGGGGTCATGAGTCAACAGTGACAAACCACAGAAGGTCAGATCCTTCTCTGTTGATCAAGAGGTCTTGGTAAAGATGTACACAGGGAGGATAAAAATCGTTGAATGGTGTGATAACTAAGGTCCTGGATCCTGTCACATACAGTGGGGAGAACAAGTAGTTGATACACTGCCGATTTTGCAGGTTTTCCTACTTACAAAGCAGGTCTGTTATTTTTTATCATAGGTACACCTCCACTGTGAGAGACGGAATCTAAAAAAAAAATCCAGAAAATCACATTGTATGATTTTTAAGTAATTCATTTGCATTTTATTGCATGACATAAGTATTTGGTCACCTACCAACCAGTAAGAATTCCGGCTCTCACAGACCTGTTAGTTTTTCTTTAAGAAGCCCCGGTTCTCCACTCATTACCTGTATTAACTGCACCTGTTTGAACTCGTTACCCGTATAAAAGACACCTGTCCACACACTCAATCAAACAGACTCCAACCTCTCCACAATGGCCAAGACCAGAGAGCTGTGTAAGGACATCAGGGATAAAATTGTAGACCTGCACAAGAATGGGATGGGCTACAGGACAATAGACAAGCAGCTTGGTGAGAAGGCAACAACTGTTAGCGCAATTATTAGAAAATGGAAGAAGTTCAAGATGACGGTCAATCACCCTCGGTCTGGGGCTCCATGCAAGATCTCACCTCGTGGGGCATCAATGATCATGAGGAAGGTGAGGGATCAGCCCAGAACTACACGGCAGGACCTGGTCAATGACCTGAAGAGAGCTGGGACCACAGTCTCAAAGAAAACCATTAGTAACACACTACGCCGTCATGGATTAAAATCCTGCAGCGCACGCAAGGTCCCCCTGCTCAAGCCAGCGCATGTCCAGGCCCGTCTGAAGTTTGCCAATGACCATCTGGACGATCCAGAGGAGGAATGGGAGAAGGTCATCTGGTCCGATGAGACAAAAATAGAGCTTTTTGGTCTAAACTCCACTCGCCGTGTTTGGAGGAAGAAGAAGGATGAGTACAATCCCAAGAACACCATCTCAACTGTGAAGCATGGAAGTGGAAACATCATTCTTTCTGGTATGCTTTTCTGCAAAGCGGACAGGACGACTGCACCGTATTGAGGGGAGGATGGATGGGGCCATGTATCGCGAGATCTTGGCCAACAACCTCCTTCCCTCAGTAATAGCATTGAAGATGGGTCGTGGCTGGAGCTGAGTGGGAATTCTATGTTGTGTGTCTAGTTTGTCTATTTCTATGTTTGGCCTGATATGGTTCTCAATCAGAGGCAGGTGTTAGTCATTGTCTCTGATTGGGAACCGTATTTAGGTAGCCTGTTTTGTGTTGGGTTTTGTGGGTGGTTGTTTCCGTGTCTACGTTTTTCACCACACGGTACTGTTTTGGTTTTCAATCGTTTCACGTTTAATGTTTTTGTATTCATAGTGTTCAGTTTATGTTTTTTAAATTAACAACCATGGACACTTACCACGCTGCGCATTGGTCTTCCGATCCTTCTCGCCTCTCCTCCTCAGGCGAAGAGGAGGAGGAAAACCATTACAGGCTGTGATTAAAAATAAGATAAATTAAATGAAAATATAGGACAAAACACACATCACGACAAGAGAGACACCACAACACTACATAAAGAGAGACCTAAGACAACAACATATTATGGCAGCAATACATGACAACACAGCATGTTAGCAACACAACATGACAACAGCATGGTAGCAACATAACATGGCAGCAGCACAACATGGATGCAGCACAAAACATTGTACAAACATGATTAGGCACAGACAACAGCACAAAGGGCAAGAAGGTAGAGACAACAATACATCACGCGAATCAGCCACAACTGGCAGTAAGAGTGTCCATGATTGAGTCTTTGAATGAAGAAATTGAGATAAAACTGTCCCGTTTGTGTCACGCCCTGACCTTAGAGAGCCTTTTATGTCTCTATTTGGTTTGGTCAGGGTGTAATTTGGGTGGGCATTCTATGTTCTTTATTGCTATGTTTTGTGTTTCTATGTTTTGGCCGGGTATGGATCTCAATCAGGGACAGCTGTCTATCGTTGTCTCTGATTGGGAATCACACTTAGGCAGCATGTTTTGCCACCTTAGTTGTGGGATGTTGTTTTTTGTTAACTCTGGGTAGCCTACAGAACGCGACGTTTGTTGTGCTTTTGTTATTTTGCTTGGTGTTCTGAGAAATAAAGAATCATGAACACGTACCACGCTGTGCCTTGGTCCACTTCTTCCGACGGGAGTTACAGTTTGAGTGTTTGTTGCAGCTCGTTCCAGTCGCTAGCTGCAGCGAACTGAAAAGACAAGCGACCCAGGGATGTGTGTGCTTTGGGGTCCTTTAACAGAATGTGACTGGCAGAATGGGTGTTGCATGTGGAGGATGAGGGTTGCAGTAGACATCTCAGATAGGAGAGAGTGAGGTCTAAGAGAGTTTTATAAATAAGCATCAACCAGTCTGTCTTGCGACAGGTATACAGAGATGACCAGTTTACGGGGGAGTATAGCGTGCAGTGATGTGTCCTACCCAGAGCATGGCAAATCTGATGGCCGAATGGTAAAGATCATCTAGTCGCTCGAGAGCACCCATACAGTGCCTTGCGAAAGTATTCGGCCCCCTTGAACTTTGCGACCTTTTGCCACATTTCAGGCTTCAAACATAAAGATATAAAACTGTAGAAGAGGGAAAAGCAATACCTATCCAAATTCTGTTGCGCGAGCAAAACTCATGTGACCCCTTGACGCGATGTTATCGTTCTGGCTCATTTTTCAAAATAAAAGCCTGAAACTATGTCTGAAGACTGTTGACACTTTGAGGAAGCGATAGGAAAGGAATCTGGTTCATATCCCTTTAAATCCAGCAAAGGGAGGCTATGGAACATGGAGTTCTCAAAATAGAAGCCACTTCCTGTTTTGATTTTCCTCAGAGTTTTGCCTGCAATATCAGTTCTGTTATACTCACAGACAATATTTTGACAGTTTTGGAAGCTTTAGAGTGTTTTATATCCAGTACTAATAATAATATGCATATATTAGCAACTGAGACTGAGGAGCTGGCCATTTACAATGGGCACCTTTTCATCCAAGCTACTCAATACTGCCCCTGCAGCCATAAAAAGTTAAAGTAACTAACTTTGTCCTTCCGGATCGCCTGAGTGCGCTTATTTCTCATTTGCCTGAACGAAAGCCAGTCAGCCTTTCGCCAAATGAAATTCTTGATGTGGAGTAACTCTGCAAGATCACGGTCGAACCAGGGGTTGAACATGTTTTCAATTATAATTTTCTTTATGGAGGGATTGTTTGTTAACAACACTGTACCTACACTATACCTACATTATATCTACACTATACCTATACTATACTTACACTGTTCCTACACTGTACATACACTGTACCTACACTGTACATACATTATACCTACATTATTCCTAGATCATACATACATTATACCTACGCTATACCTACACTGTACCTATGACTATACCTACACTATACCTACATTATACCTACACTACATATACATTATACCTACACTATACCTATGACTGTACCTACACTATACCTACATTATATCTACACTATACCTACATTGTACCTACGCTGTACCTACACTATACCTACACTGTACCTACATTGTACCTACATTGTACCTACACT
Source organism: Oncorhynchus mykiss (assembly GCF_013265735.2). Lineage (NCBI taxonomy): Eukaryota > Metazoa > Chordata > Actinopteri > Salmoniformes > Salmonidae > Oncorhynchus > Oncorhynchus mykiss. The sequence goes on along the minus strand of NC_048585.1, from coordinate 25,353,799 downwards.
ATACCTACATTATACCTACACTGTACCTACATTGTATCTACACTATACCTACATTATACCTACACTATACCTATGACTAAACCTACACTATTCATACACTATATCTACATTACACATACACTATACCTACATTGTACATACACTGTACCTACGCCATACCTACACTGTACCTACACGATACCTACACTATACCTACATTATACCTATATTATACCTACACTATACCTACACTATACCTATGACTAAACCTTCACTATACATACACTATATCTACATTATACCTACACTATATATACATTATACCTACACTATACCTACACTATACCTACACTGTACCTATGACTAAACCTTCACTATACATACACTATATCTACATTATACCTACACTATATATACATTATACCTACACTATACCTACACTATACCTACACTGTACCTATGCTGTACCTAAACTATACCTACACTGTACCTACACTGTACATACATTATGTAGCTCTCTTAGGTGTCACTCCCTTCTGGAACACTCCCCAATTGTCCACCTTGAAAATCCAACTGGCTCATTAAGGGGGTAAGGCTGATCACAAAAGGACTAGTTTTAAGGGTGTTAATTGGTCCATCTTACACATCTACAGAAACGTCTTCATGTACAGTCACAGAGGCACTGAATCCGAGAGGACACTGTACTGTTGTATCCGTGTGTGGCTGGCAGTGTGTCTCTGTGTGGCTGGCTTTGTATCTGTGTGTGGCTGGCTGTGCGTCTGTGTGTGTGTGTTTGGTAAGCTAGTTGTAATTACATACGGGCCTGACATTGATTAATATTGTTGATGAGCGCTGGCAGCAGGGGTGAAGACACAGAGACAAAGAGAGGAAGAGCTGTCAGACAGAAGCCCAGGTAACATCCTTCATCCGCCCTCGCTCCTCTCCTCCTCTCCTCTCCTCGCCCCCTGACCCATCCTTTAGAGTACTATATTGTTGGTTACACAGTTTGACATGGCCCAGCAGTTTATTGTTGATTACATCTCACTGATTGGGTCTATTATAGGTGGTGCGAAAGAAGCTACAGTGCCTTGCGAAAGTATTCTGCCCCCTTGAACTTTGCGACCTTTTGCCACATTTCAGGCTTCAAACATAAAGATATAAAACTGTATTTTTTTGTGAAGAATCAACAAGTGGGACACAATCATGAAGTGGAACGACATTTATTGGATATTTCAAACTTTTTTAACAAATCAAAAACTGAAAAATTGGGCGTGCAAAATTATTCAGCCCCCTTAAGTTAATACTTTGTAGCGCCACCTTTTGCTGCGATTACAGCTGTAAGTCGCTTGGGGTATGTCTCTATCAGTTTTGCACATCGAGAGACTGAATTTTTTTTCCCATTCCTCCTTGCAAAACAGCTCGAGCTCAGTGAGGTTGGATGGAGAGCATTTGTGAACAGCAGTTTTCAGTTCTTTCCACAGATTCTCGATTGGATTCAGGTCTGGACTTTGACTTGGCCATTCTAACACCTGGATATGTTTATTTTTGAACCATTCCATTGTAGATTTTGCTTTATGTTTTGGATCATTGTCTTGTTGGAAGACAAATCTCCGTCCCAGTCTCAGGTCTTTTGCAGACTCCATCAGGTTTTCTTCCAGAATGGTCCTGTATTTGGCTCCATCCATCTTCCCATCAATTTTAACCATCTTCCCTGTCCCTGCTGAAGAAAAGCAGGCCCAAACCATGATGCTGCCACCACCATGTTTGACAGTGGGGATGGTGTGTTCAGCTGTGTTGCTTTTACGCCAAACATAACGTTTTGCATTGTTGCCAAAAAGTTCAATTTTGGTTTCATCTGACCAGAGCACCTTCTTCCACATGTTTGGTGTGTCTCCCAGGTGGCTTGTGGCAAACTTTAAACTACACTTTTTATGGATATCTTTAAGAAATGGCTTTCTTCTTGCCACTCTTCCATAAAGGCCAGATTTGTGCAATATACGACTGATTGTTGTCCTATGGACAGAGTCTCCCACCTCAGCTGTAGATCTCTGCAGTTCATCCAGAGTGATCATGGGCCTCTTGGCTGCATCTCTGATCAGTCTTCTCCTTGTATGAGCTGAAAGTTTAGAGGGACTGCCAGGTCTTGGTAGATTTGTAGTGGTCTGATACTCCTTCCATTTCAATATTATCGCTTGCACAGTGCTCATTGGGATGTTTAAAGCTTGGGAAATCTTTTTGTATCCAAATCCGGCTTTAAACTTCTTCACAACAGTATCTCGGACCTGCCTGGTGTGTTCCTTGTTCTTCATGATGCTCTCTGCGCTTTTAACGGACCTCTGAGACTATCACAGTGCAGGTGCATTTATACGGAGACTTGATTACACACAGGTGGATTGTATTTATCATCATTAGTCATTTAGGACAACATTGGATCATTCAGAGATCCTCACTGAACTTCTGGAGAGAGTTTGCTGCACTGAAAGTAAAGGGGCTGAATAATTTTGCACGCCCAATTTTTCAGTTTTTGATTTGTTAAAAAAGTTTGAAATATCCAATAAATGTCGTTCCACTTCATGATTGTGTCCCACTTGTTGTTGATTCTTCAAAAAAAAATACAGTTTTATATCTTTATGTTTGAAGCCTGAAATGTGGCAAAAGGTCGCAAAGTTCAAGGGGCCGAATACTTTCGCAAGGCACTGTATATGGGTGAGTAGTTTCATGTGCATTTGAGCCTAGAGAATATGGCTGTCAATTAAATTAAATTGAAAGGGCTTTATTGGCATGGGACACGTATGTTTACATTGCCAAAGCAAGTGAAATAGATCATTAACAAAAGTGAAATAAACAATAAAATATTAACAGTAAACATTACACAAGTTCCAAAGGAATAGAGACATTTCAAATGTCATATTATGGCTAAATACAGTGTTGTAACAATGTGCAAATAGTTAAAATACAAAAGGGAAAATAAATAAACATAATGATGGGTTGTATTTACAATGGTGTTTTTTCTTCACTGATTGCCCTTTTCTTGTGGCAACAGGTCACAAATGTTGCTGCTGTGATGGCACACTAAGGCTGGAGACAATTACACCTGTAGAGGCAACTTGTGTTTTATTGTTACTTAACTACTTGCACCACTTGGTCACTTTATTTCAGTAGGTTCTGTGTGGTATAGCTTGGTTGAGTTCAGACGTGTTTGGTTGAACTTGTTGCATTCAGAAAATAACAATCAGAAGTGAATTGATAAAAATATACAATTATGAGTGTGTTATTACTAGATGATGAGGGATAATATCGTTATCAGTAATATTCATTCATTATTCATTCATAATAAGTAAGGAATTATAGAGATTTTATTGAATGTAAATCTTTTTAATGATGCATGGGAAACCTCCCCTCTCTATATCGGAGGGATTTCAGCGTGCATGCACTATTGTGTGGTGCTTCTCCGTGTGTGTGTGTGTGTGTGTGTGTGTGTGTGTGTGTGTGTGTGTGTGCTTCTATGCGTCTGTGTGTCTGGTGGTCTTATCTCATAATTAAGTGGCATTTAACAGACTGTTCTTAAACTCTGATTTCTCCACGGGCTGCAGAAGAGAGAGGCTTACATTATATAATCAGTTAAAGTGTCAGAGGATATTAATGTTGTGTGTTCTCGTTAATACAATTTCTTTATTATATTTCAAATTTCATTAAAAGGCAATATTGCCGGCAGAATAATTAAGCAAATATTGGCCCAGAGATCGAGGAACCAGGCGTTTATGACACCCAATAAAAACATTATTAGGAAGGAATGATTCTGGCTGAACGAAGATAAATGTGCAAGAGAGACGAGGTGATATCTGCTCTCATCTCTGACGACAGGGTCAACGATAGAGGGACGAGAGGAGTAGAGAAGAGAAGAGGAGAAAATCACAGTGTATAGAAAGATCAGGAGACGGAGAGATTAGGAATGACAAACAAATGAGAGAATAACAGTGGTGAAGAGGTCAGAGGACGATGATTAACAGAAGAGAGACGGGTCAAGAAGAGAAGATGGATAGAGAAATGGGTTTGAGGGAGGGAGGAGGAAGAGAGGAGTGGATGGTAAGAACATGGAGGATGTTAGAAGAAGCATGAAAGAGTTGAGGAAGGGATAGAGAGAGGTGGAGGTGTGAGAACAGAGAAGAAGGGGGGACACCGATGTTGGAGAGATGAAGGAAGGATTAAGGGATAGACAGATCAGAGGAAGAAGAGGTGTGGGAGACGGAATAAAGGAGAGAATGCGAGAACAACAATATTGATGTTGGGTAAATGAAGAGGTGGAGGTATAGCAATGACAGAGGGATGGCGAAGAGAGAAAAAATCAGGAGAGAGATAGTAGCCTATGGTGTGATTTGGAGTCCCGTAGGGTGGCGCACAATTGACCCAGCGTCGTCCGGGTTAGGGTTTGGCCAGGCTAGGCCATCTTTGTAAATAAGAATTTGTTCTTAACTGACTTGCCTAGTTAATTAAAGGTTAAATGTACAACAACAAAAAATATGGGATCAGACACTAAGTAAAGTCTGAAGGATTTAGAAAGGGAAATATCTAGGGTTTCATTTTCTCCTGACCCGTTCAAGATTTCTCAAATGCAATACAACCCACCACATCCAAAGGGTTCAGATATACCTTCCCTATGGAGGTTCCCTATGGAGTCATGCTTCATCATGCTTCACTAGCTCCTCTCTGACAGGTCTAGGGAAATATAGCAGCGATGTTTGAGCCAATTAGAGGAGCTCTGGGCCAACTTTTCGTGAAAGATGAGCCCAGGCCCAGTCCTATTGGCAGACTGGGTAACGGATAACGTCCGACCCACACACATCACACCAGACACACGGAGATGGGAAGGATCCATCTGGGCTGTCCATGGAACTGTCTTCCTTTTCTCCCCCTCTCTTTTCACAGTTTTTTTTTCTCTCTCTCTCTCTCTCTCTCTCTCTCTCTCTCTCTCTCTCTCTCTCTCTCTCTCTCTCTCTCTCTCTCTCTCTCTCTCTCTCTCTCTCTCTCTCTCTCTCTCTCTCTCTCTCTCTCTCTCTCTCTCTCTCTCTCTCATGGGTGAATAACTGGAAGTATTTTATCAAAATGAGAGCGTTGGCCATGCTCCCTAGTTAATAAAGCTGAAGCTTCAGTGGGATAAAGGGATGAGGCGACTGACGGATGGAGAGCAGGAGAGAACCAGGTGGAAGGGTGGAGCAGGGTGGAACTTTAATAAGAACTCTTCCTCTTATTTCCCTGCTTGTTTTAATATGAATAACGGCTCTGGAATGGGAATGAATTCCTAGCCTACCCTGGCAGCAAGCAGAAGTCATTATTGCCAGAGGAGGGTTGACTGGCAGCCCATATATGCATGAGATCATCTTTGCACAGGAAACAATAATAAACCTGAGAGATGGGAAATAAAACAACAAACAGAAAAAATACATCATATCATAACCTGATTCCTTCAAAATTGTTTTTCTTTTGCGTGATTCGTCGTCCTCCTCTCTTTTTCTTGTTTTTTTTTCTCCTTCTTTCACTCGCTCATCCTAACAAGCGCCTTCTTTCATCAGCCGTCTGCAGCACCCTGTGTGAATGTGCCTCCAGTCACCCCCGGGGAGTCAGAGCGGAGAGCGGTGTTGTCTCTCCTCCCCATCTCTCTATCCTGCTATCTCTCCTCCAACTCTGCCTCTCTCTTCACTTTCACTCCTCTACAGGTGGTATTCTCTCTATCATTTGCCCTCCTCCTTATCTATCTTCCTCTCCCCTGTCCTCCACAAACAAGTGTGTATCACTGTTTTGCTCTCTTTTCATGATGCTTTGTATAAAGTTGTTGCTTCATAAGTTTGCAACAACAGTACGTGAAGGAACCTGAGTTTATTGTCCTTATACATGTTCTGTTCCTGGATAGTGAATGACTTGCTGTTGCATAGATTGCTTCCAATTTAGCTGGGGATTCGATTGTGTCTCTGTGTGAGAGGCGTTTTTTGTGTTGGATGAGTTCTGTACGTTAGATTATGGTGATTTACTAATTAACACAGTGATTCCAGACCCTCTGGCAGACACACATGCACACACACATGCACACTAACACACACTAACACACACACAGCCTTTCTCCGTCAGTGATATAGTTGGGCCTATACCTCACCAAGGGGAATCTGGGTCACACAAATGCCCATCACCATCTCTTTGATGTGTCATCCCACAGCCCATCCGTTTCCTCGATCGCTAAATACGCATTTCAGGGAAACGTTGGCCATGTCAAAGTGGTAAAGGAATACATTGTAGATCGTAGGTAACAGTACATTTCACCATGGTAAGCCACCCCATGCAGTGGTATCTACATATTCTGATGATAGGACATCCTGTGATCTATAGACTGGACCCATAACCCAATTACATCCAATCTCAATACGAAAACACCTCACTTCTACTACTTGATTTATTTTTCAATTAGACTTCTCCAATGAAAAGGATGAGGGGAAATAAATAAATAATACAGTAAAAACAGAGTAGATTTGACATTGGCTTTCATTTTCTTTCATTTCCCTAATGAAGGCTGGGGGAACGTGTGTGTGTGTGTGTGTGTGTGTGTGTGTGTGTGTGTGTGTGTGTGTGTGTGTGTGTGTGTGTGTGTGTGCATGTTTACCCACTCACTTAGACACTTAGTACTGATCCCAGCACGGATTAGACAACGTATTATGACATCACAAGCACTCCCTTTGTGCTCCCAGCCATCGTCTTAACGAAAAAACACAGTTGCGTTCAAGAGATTAGCTTTTTTTTTATTTCTTAAATGATGGGAAGGAGGGAGGGAGGAAGAGACAGAGGTTGGAATCTGAACACTAAACGCTATTACCCCGCAGAATCAATCAAGTAAACATTCATAATTGCGCCTTTAATTGCTAATAGAAGTGGAACCGTTTAAAAAAAACATTAACTCGAGAGACCAAAATCATTACAATGTTATACTGCAATCCCAATCGCATAAAAATGATTCTATGAGGCTTTAAAAAATAAAAAATGAAAACGTGTTAAATCACACCTCATTTGGATGTCATTTACATGATGATTTTGGTTATATTAGCTTGAATTAACCGGTTGGGAAGCTATCCGGGGGAGCGAGGTCCAGAGGGAGGTTTGGGAGATAATGGGTCCAGAGACTGATAAGGTACAGTTAACACATCAGAGATGGAGAAGATTCTTCGCTCTATCTAACCCGCATCAGATAGGGAAGCTTTACTTCTAGCTCCAAAGCAACTTTGCAGTACTTCATTTTTGTGTGTGTTATTTCAATATTAGCCCTATTTTTGTGTTATTACATTCAGCCTCTGAGTGGCGCAGTGGTCTAAGGCACTGCAGCTCAGTGCTAGAGGCGTCACTACAGACCCTGTTTTCGATTCCAGGCTGTATCACAATTGGCCATGATTGGGAGTCCCATAGGTCAGCAAACAATTAGCCCAGCGTCATCCGGGTTAGGGTTTGGCCGGGGTAGGCTTTTATTATAACTGTCTTGCCTAGTTAAATAAAGGTTAAATAAAACATTTATAAACATACGGAAATAACTTTTGGATATCAGAGCAGCGGTAACTCACCAGCATTACGACCAGGAATACCCTGAGGGCAATTGAAATGATTCCAGAGGCTGATCAAAAACACCGCCGACGGAGAAGAGGTATTCGGAGTGGACTTCCAATCTGACTCAGGAGGTGC
>NC_048585.1:25301107-25343607 GCF_013265735.2 Oncorhynchus mykiss | reverse complement strand
ACTTGTTTTCTCCTCTCTTTCTCTCTCTCTCTCTCTCTCCCTCTCCCTCTCATTCTCTCACCCTCTCTCTCTATCCCTCTTAATCACTTTCCGTCTGTCTCTCATTCTCTCTCTCTTTCTCTTTGTGGCTCTTCAGCTGTCTTCATCTTCCTCTTTCTTTCCTTTCTGTCTGTCTTGTCTTTCTTTTTTCTCCATTTCTAAACATGACAAATATAATGACTTCCCAACTCCTCAGAGGGGCTCAAATTCAAAAGCGATTTTTTTGTATTTCTCTTTGTCCTTTTCTTGTAATGTTCCCCCTCTCTTCTTAATTCTTTGAATTGATAATACAAAATCCCATTGTGGAAGATAATGGCAGGCAAACTCCTTGTCAGAAAAACTAACATCCACAAGTCTACTGAATAATCCTATTCTTCTTCGTATTAGCCTCTCACAAAACATGAATTATTAAACTGGGCAGTCAGTGTTGAGTCTGACTCGTGGTTCATTCACTCATCACATTTCATTCAATGAACATGTACATTTTTTAAGTGAAGGACACGTTACTTGTAGTCAGAACACATCTAGTTCCTGGACCAGCTCACACTCTTAATCTCTGCAGTATAAAACTGCTTGGTTTGGTCTGACCACTTTTTTCCTGAGTCAAACAAATAGACCTCCCCTCCATTGATTCAAACCTGATGGATAGATACAAACTAACACCATGGCAACTACTGTACCTCAGCTGGAGAAAAAATATAATCTATGCTCTCAGTTAGTCGACACCTCAAAGAGGGAGAGAGGGACAGAAGCACAAAGTCTCTCTCCTGCTCTCATCAGGTGGAGAGTTGTCGCAGACGGCGAATGTGGGTAAATTAAATGATTTAACCTTTGAGCGGGAAAAGGAAGAGACAGAGGAAAGTAAGAAAATGAAAGCAAGAGAGTGTGCAAGGAGAAAAGAGGAAAGATCTCCTCTTCCTCTCCTCCTGTCAGGGGTGGCGGTGTGTTGAGTTTGATGCCTGCGCTAAGGCTCTGTGGCTAATGAGGAAAGCACTAGACACTCATTAAAGTGAATGTGTGTGTGTGTGTGTATGGAACAAGGGAGAAAGATAAAGAAAGATAAAGCAGCCGCTCCGTAGAGTAGAAAAGGCACTCATTAGAATAACTCGTTCTCAAAGGCCATGTTAGTGTGCAGCGCTGAGCTGCATCCAGCTACCCATCCTCACCATCCTCTCATCCCCCACGCCAGCCAAATGAAATCAACCCCCCGCCCCTCCCTATCCCCGGTCCCTGCCACTCATCTCAACGTCCCTGTTGTCACCTTCTTTTCCCTCCAGTCACATTGATGTTGTTTAATTAAGCTCTGGTTCCTCATATCAGACCTGGCTATAAATATGTTGTTATTCAAGGCGTCTCTTCAGACTGGTGTAATGAACAGAGCTGAACCCATGGAGAGGTAAGTGGCGGCTGCCGCCTCCTGTGTACTCCAACTCTCTACCGCTCTCTCCAACTCTCTACCAGTCTCTCCAACTCTCTACCGCTCTCTCCAACTCTCTACCAGTCTCTCCAACTCTCTACCGCTCTCTCCAACTCTCTACCAGTCTCTCCAACTCTCTACCAGTCTCTCCAACTCTCTACCAGTCTCTCCAACTCTCTACCAGTCTCTCCAACTCTCTACCAGTCTCTCCAACTCTCTACCAGTCTCTCCAACTCTCTACCAGTCTCTCCAACTCTCTACCAGTCTCTCCAACTCTCTACCAGTCTCTCCAACTCTCTACCAGTCTCTCCAACTCTCTACCGCTCTCTCCAACTCTCTACCGCTCTCTCCAACTCTCTACCGCTCTCTCCAACTCTCTACCAGTCTCTCCAACTTTCTACCGCTCTCTCCAACTCTCTACCAGTCTCTCCAACTCTCTACCAGTCTCTCCAACTCTCTACCAGTCTCTCCAACTCTCTACCAGTCTCTCCAACTCTCTACCAGTCTCTCCAACTCTCTACCAGTCTCTCCAACTCTCTACCGCTCTCTCCAACTCTCTACCGCTCTCTCCAACTCTCTACCAGTCTCTCCAACTCTCTACCGCTCTCTCCAACTCTCTACCGCTCTCTCCAACTCTCTACCAGTCTCTCCAACTCTCTACCAGTCTATCCAACTCTCTACCAGTCTCTCCAACTCTCTACCAGTCTCTCCAACTCTCTACCAGTCTCTCCAACTCTCTACCGCTCTCTCCAACTCTCTACCAGTCTCTCCAACTCTCTACCGCTCTCTCCAACTCTCTACCGCTCTCTCCAACAGTCTACCAGTCTCTCCAACTCTCTACCAGTCTCTCCAACTCTCTACCGCTCTCTCCAACTCTCTACCGCTCTCTCCAACTCTCTACCGCTCTCTCCAACTCTCTACCAGTCTCTCCAACTCTCTACCAGTCTCTCCAACTCTCTACCAGTCCTCTACCGCTCTCTCCAACTCTTTCCATTATGCTGGTAGAAGTTTTCAAAAGAATGATGACTAAATATTCCTTGAGGTGTTGTCTAAGGGGAGGTAATGAATTGAGGTGTGTGTGTGTGTGTGTGTGGGGGGGCATTCTGGTAACTTGACCAATTTTTTACATTCAGCAATACTCCGTCAAGGGAAATATAGTATTCTTCTAACAAAGACATCTACATAGACTTCAGGATGTTGTGTATGGCTGGACATAATCAGAATTCATGTAAACATTACAGTTTTGAAAACATAGCTTGTCCCCAAAAAGTGTTCTCTTGGCTCAACTTTCCCCGGGTATGAAGTAAGTTGAGAATTGGGACAGGGTCATTTAAGCAGTCTACACATTTCTGTACGGAATAAAATATTACCACTTCCTTTTTAAAACCATATCGTTATATCCCAAACACAATTCAAAACAATCACAATCACTTTTTTGTCTTTTAATAATTTTAGGCATATTTTAACACAGGCTTAACACCCAACAAACACTTTTTACAAAGACCATGCCCTGGTGTTACCTCATATCCGAGTCATAATGCCTCGCATTATGGGGAGAAAAAACACTTTTAATTAGCTTAACTTTCCATTGGCTCAACTTACCACAAGGCAAGCATGTTGACTATGTTAGCCCACACAGCTACAAGGATGTACTTTCATGCTAGGTTTAGGACCTCATATTGAAGCGTATAGAGACCCCAACTGATGTATAGAACAATCTTCAAAGGATCTACTTTGGTTTAGATACAGGCGTCATGACACCTCTAACACGATACATTCATTTGACTTGGTGAAAAGCTGTTTCTTTGCTTAACACTTTGATCTAGAAACAAGCGGTGACTCAACTTACCCCACTCTCCCCTACTGTGTACGTGTGTGGTGTGTACTGTGTACGTGTGTGGTGTGTACTGTGTACGTGTGTGGTGTGTACTGTGTACGTGTGTGGTGTGTACTGTGTACGTGTGTGGTGTGTACTGGGGGCAGGGGAGTAATAAAGGTTTGTAATGAGAAAAGTAGATAATTACTGTTCTGACACACAGCATCCCTCTGTGATGTCTGATAGCCACCTCTTCCTGTGGGTGGGTCAGCTGTAGACAGCTTGCTCTGGACCAATGATTTTACGCAGTGTGAGGCACAGCACTGCGATGCAAAGCAATCACAGCTGCTGCATGTGGCATTAAGGGATGCTTTTCAGGAAGCAATGCGTTGTGTCATAACTCATCACTCCATTCACTTGAATTATTAATAGAGCCAGAATTTATTTTCAAAGCATATTCTCTTCATCTTCTTCCCACCTGTGTGAGGCAATAAGCCGCTGACACACACTGTCACAGTCACACACAGAAACACACATGTACACACACACACACACACACACACACACACACACAACCCACACACAGTCAGTGAGTCAGTATGTAATCCTCCCACCTTCAAAGAGTGAGGCTTTATTCAAATAATAATTATCAAAAGCGTGTTGGAAATAAGCCAGTGCTTTCTCATAACAAAACAATCAAAGCCAGGGGGGTGAATTGTTGACAGTGCTGTCAAGTGCGTGTGTGTGTGTGTACTGTATGTGTGTGTCACTAGTGTGTGGAGGAGTGTGTGTGTCTCGTGTGATGTTGTAAACTCTGTGTGATGCGAGGCGCTCTCGCACCCTCAACCGGGTTTGATTGTTCCTGTCGAGCAGGTGACCTGGCATTTCAGTGACTTTTGGATGTGTTACCACCTTGACATATTGTTCTCCCTACTGCCTCTGTATCTCACTCTACCACAGCTCTCTCTCTCCTCTCTCGCCTTTAGTTCCCCCTGAGTAGCAACATTTGGGTAAGAGAGAAATAGAAAGGGGGGGTGGGGGTGGATAGAGAAAGGACATGAACATGATTTATTCTGCTCTTCTCTTTCTCACAAAATAAACTCACATTTCAGAATGAGGCCGTTTAGCCTCCTTGCCTCTTTGCGACTGTCTCCGCCACTCTATCCACTCACATTTTGATCAGGTATAGTTAGCGGCAAAATAAAAATTCCAATTATCTGTGCTGACGGTCTTTATGGAGCTATTGACCTCAACCTCCTTGTATCTAAGCAATTTAATTTAACCCGCACTACGTGCTAACTGCTAATTAGATAGCATTTCAAAGGAAACTCACACCGGGAGCCCGCGCGGGAGACAAAAGAGAAAGAGAGAGCGAGAGGTAGATTAAGAAAGAGAGAGATAGACATGTGGCTATGCTTTAATTGCTGCGGGGTCGACCTTGTTGGTGCATTTTGAAAGGATAAAAAATGACAGTGGTTAAACGGTGAACTAACTGGCTGAGACAGAGAGGAGCAGCTGCTATCAGGTCTCTGAGAGAGGGAGAGGAGATGAGGAGGAAGAGGAGAGAGAGGGAAGAGGAGAGGGAGAGGGAGAGGGAGAGGGAGAGAGAGAGGGAAGAGGAGAGGGAGAGAGAGGGAGAGGGGGAAGAGGAGAGGGAGAGGGAGGGGAGAGGGGAGAGGGAAGGGAGAGGTGAGGAGAGAGGGTGAGGGAGGAAGGGAAGGGAGAGGGGGGGAGATGAGCTATGCAACATCTGCTTGTCTAAAGCTAGAAAGAGACAGTAAAAGCCAGAGTAGGCCATTGTGTTTCATTACAGTATCTCTATTTAGACAGTTGTGGCTCTTTAGCTGTTGATCGGAAACAAGATGGAGGGAGAGATAGACAAGCGATAGACGAGAGTGGTGCACAAGAAGGAGGTAAGATATGGAAGTGGATATAAATGAGAGAGGGACCAAGGGAGGAACAAGAGAGGGGTGAGATGAGGAGTAAGGTGGCCCAGGGGTGCAGGGTCGATGCACCCCAGCCAAATCCATTACTTATGTCGGTGGAGCCGTCAGGCCCCAACTCCAATTAGCTGTTTCATTTCAGGGAGGGAATGTGACTGTGGGGAGACAGCCTAGCACCAATAACACCTCCTCAATAAACAACAGCCATCAGAGAGGGAGGTAGGGAGAGATGGAGATTAGAGACGGGGGAGTGTGTGTTTGTGTGCGTGTGCGTGTGTGTGTATACATGCTGGCTCATTCATGCCTGCTCCATAGGAGAAATGTCCCCTGCCAATCAGTACATAAAAAAATCACGGAGCACCTCCATTCTCTAATACTGCTGTGTCTTGCCGGTTTGCTGTGTGTGTGTTCTTGCGCACCTGTGTGTGTGTGTGTGTATGTGTGTGTGTGGGTGTGTGTGTGGATGGTGTTGCTGTTTGTCAGATGGGCCCATTAATAAGACTTGGCATTTATTAGTTATCCAGTGTGTGTCTGGCTGCCAACTCTCTCTCTAATAGCTAATCCTCTTATGTTATGTGTGTCCTCAGAAAACAATGTGTATGTGTGTGTGTGTTTGTATGTGTGTTTGTCTCTGTTCGGATGTGTGTGTTTGTATGTGTGTTTGTCTCTGTTCGGATGTGTGTGTTTGTATGTGTGTTTGTCTCTGTTCGGATGTGTGTGTTTGTATGTGTGTTTGTCTCTGTTCGGATGTGTGTGTTTGTATGTGTGTTTGTCTCTGTTCGGATGTGTGTGTTTGTATGTGTGTTTGTCTCTGTTCGGATGTGTGTGTTTGTATGTGTGTTTGTCTCTGTTCGGATGTGTGTGTTTGTATGTGTGTTTGTCTCTGTTCGGATGTGTGTGTTTGTGTGTGTGTTTGTCTCTGTTCGGATGTGTGTGCTTGTGTGTGTGTTTGTCTCTGTTCGGATGTGTGTGTTTGTGTGTGTTTGTCTCTGTTCGGATGTGTGTGTTAGTGTGTGTGTTTGTCTCTGTTCGGATGTGTGTTTGTGTGTGTGTTTGTCTCTGTTTGGATGTGTGTGTTTGTGTGTGTCTTTGTCTCTGTTCGGATGTGTGTGTTTGTCTCTGTTTGGATGTGTGTGTTTGTGTGTGTTTGTCTCTGTTCGGATGTGTGTGTGTGGGTGTGTGTTTGTCTCTGTTCGGATGTGTGTTTGTGTGTGTGTTTGTCTCTGTCCGGATGTGTGTTTGTGTGTGTGTTTGTCTCTGTTCGGATGTGTGTTTGTGTGTGTGTTTGTCTCTGTTCGGATGTGTGTGTTTGGGTACATTTTTGTCCCCCAGTATGCTGGCTCTTTGCAGGGATTAGAGTTGAAGCTGGAAGCCTCTTAGCCCACTTAGCCACAGCTCTCTGCCTCTTCTAATGGTACTTCAGCCACCCAGTCTGAATCTATGGGCAGGTTCATTGGTGGACGCGTTGCTTGGACGACCACATCCTCTCTTCTCAGAGTCTGAAAGGGAAAGTTGACTTGGCATGCTGCGATGCCATTGTCTAAATCAGGAGACTTTAATGACGTTAGGCGTTTTTGTCACAGCAGGCAAAATAAATTGCACTGTGTGATTTTGGGGAATTTGTTTTAAACTAAAGCATAAAACTCTTACTAAATCTGATTACACACATAAAGTGATGGGAGAGTGAGTAATCTGTGTGCGTGAGTGTGCGTGTGTCTGTCTTTTTACTTGTCTCTGTGTGAGTGTGTCTGTCTTTTTGCTTGTCTGTGTATGCGTGCATGTGTTCTGATGGCAGCCCTGTTGAGTTAAAGTGAGAGGGATGGTTTACATGGAGAACATAAATGTGTTCTTTGGCTCTGACACTTCCTCTACTCACACTGGCATGTGGTGTCAGCACCCAAACAGATCTATTACTTAATTGGAGGATGCATTGAGTGGCATGCACCTGTGTGTGTGTGTGTGTGTGTGTGTGTGTGTGTGTGTGTGTGTGTGTGTGTGTGTGTGTGTGTGTGTGTGTGTGTGTGTGTGTGTGTGTGTGTGTGTGTGTGTGTGTGTGAGATGGCTTGCGCTAGCTTACAGATAAGGTGTTCTAATCTAATCGTGTCTCATTGTTTATTTGACAAGGCTCCCCTAGGGTGCTGTTACTTTGTTGATGCATAGATTTGTTTCTCTATATGTTTGTGTGTGCGTGCGTGTAAATGTTGATGTGTGTGTTTTCATTTTACTCAGCTATAGCACTTTGAACCGTTCACTCAAATTGTCTCATTCATTTCGTAATGGACAGCTGGTGTAAAAACGGAGAGAAAGACGTTAGTGTGCTCTCCTCGTCAGGTTGAATTGAGCGGGGGCGTAGAGGAGAGGAAACAGAGGGAACATGGTCCTTACCGCTGTCACTAACAAGACCATTAGTGTTACTGTGCTGCTCTGGCATTTGCCATTACGCCACAACACTCTCCCATCCGCTTGTTACCTGTCTAAAAAGTCCTTTATATCATTCACATATCCAGCATTCGCCGCAGTTTAAAACAAGGCCATTTATTAGGGTGCTATGACAACCCAGACGTAAAACTCTATTAAAAAAGAGACATTTCTACGAACGTAGACACCGCATTTCAAAGGAACGTTTCTGTTTCATATTTGAGGATGTATGCCCATCCACGTCCTGTATCAAAGCACAGTGTTAGATGTTAACTAACTAGTTCTACGTGTTGAGTCTGGGCGTGTGTATGTGTTCCTTGGCAGGTGGTCTATCTAAGTGATAGAAATACAGTGTGAATACAGAGGAAGCTGCATGTAGTTTGATGTCTGCATATTCGCTGTCCCCTGCAATGACCGTCGTCTCATTAGGTAGGGGAAGTTTAGCAGTGCCTGAGCTACATCACTTCATGTCCCCACCTTCGCCTTGTGTGGTATTCATTCTCACCCTCTCTCTCTCTCTCTCTCTCCCTCTTTCCTCGCTGCTGCGGGTCCAAACACAAGTCTTTCATTTACTCCCAAATGCCACCCTATTCAATTTATTTTGCACTACTTTTGACCAGGCCATATAGGTGTCTGGTCAAAAGTAGCGTACTACATAGGGAATAGGTTGCCGTTTGACATGCTGCCATAAAAGGGCAGTCATGGTTGGAGGTTCCTCTGCTCTGGCTCTAATAGGGATGTTCTATTGATTAACAATGTGCTGATCTTGTACCCCTATCCCTGCTGGGGAGGAAAAGAAGAGGGCGAGAGATGTGGGGGGAGAGAGGGGGAGTATCAGTCACAGTGCTGAGGCCTTAATGAAACACCCTTACATATGTGTGAACACACACACACATATACACATACACTCACTGACAGGCCCACACTCCACTCGCACATAACTAACAGATGCTGTAAGGCACATGTGTCAAACACAAGGCCTGTGATTTGGTTAGTGAAATAATGTTGGCCCGCTTCCATACCGCCTGCGATGCGCTGCACTACAAGTCACAGCAAGCACTGCCAACATGCTGCATGCCAAATGGCAGTGCATTGCCACACACACACCCCTCCTCGCAGACCACCCCGCCACACACACACACACACACACACACACACACACACACACCCACACACGTGCCAGCCAGTGCACTGTACCATATAATCACAAATGGCACTGACTACCAGACCAAAAGTTTAAACATGTTGTTGGCTAAATGTCCATGCCAAATTCCAATTCAAACGAGTCATTGCTGTATCCTACAGAATATGTCGTCTTTGTTGTCAAAAAGATTAAGGATTCATACGCGGGTATAAATTACTACTGAAGGACAATAGGACACACAAGTGTGTATACATGAGTCAGCAGTTCAGTCATCTACTTTATGAATCTACAACCTGTTGTGCTTGCATTGGTGAATGTAACATCAACTGCGCTGCTATCATGTGTCCCGTTTACAGCGCGCAGTGGAGGGAAAGTGTACAGACACATGCCACAGTCCTAGCTAGACTCAGCAGAGATTTCAGCATGTACATCTTGGCGGGGCAAACACCCAGAAAATTGAGATGCATGCCGGCAAATCCACAACACAACACAACACTAAACAATGCATTAGTTGCACTTTAATGGTGACAAACGGTGCCCACAAACTGTTAGGGCCGACATGAAGCTGTCCCAACATCAGCTTTCCTTTCAGCACCATGGAGTGAATCTTTACCACCTCTACAGCTGGCTATCAGCGGAGCCTTGTCTGGCAGAGAAACAGTTCATTCAGCCTCATTTTCTGCCTTTTATGGTTGACTTCTTAAACCATTGTGGTTTCTACTGACAATTGAGATGACATAGGCTACATGTGACCCACCAAGTCAGAACAGTAGGCTAAGTTAAGAGGGGGAAAGGGACAAAATTATTAGAATGAGGCACATGGGCTACTAACAGCTTACAAGACAACATACAGTATTACTTTCTTAGTTTCGTTATACATATCTCCCTGGCATATTACATCATTATGCAGCAGCAAACAAGACATTTTTGGACTCACCTTGTTGTTCTGTGCTCACTTGAACATGAAGGTGGTGCGAAGGTCCTTCTGGCATTGTTTGTCATCAAAGTCTGGGATTTTCTGGGTGTATGGTGCATTCAAGACAACTGGGAACTCTGAAAAAACAAGGTCAAATTAGTGATTCGTCAGTGATCTTCAGGTTAGAGCTCTAGAAAGAGGCCAGAGTTCCCTACCTGGAATTATTATATATTTATTTATTTTTATTTTTTATTTCACCTTTATTTAACCAGGTAGGCTCGTTGAGAACAAGTTCTCATTTGCAACTGCGACCTGGCCAAGATGAAGCAAAGCAGTTCGACACATACAACAACACAGCATTTCGAGTTGGAGGAACATTCTGAAGTCTGAGATTTACCAGTTCCGAGTTTCCAGTTGTTTTGAACGCAGCAGAAATAATACTGCATTGACAGCATGACCAATGTATTCAATATTTTCTAGCCCATGGTGTTGAATGTAAACGTTTATCCTTTTAAGCTTGGAAAAGAGACCCTTGAACCCCGATTTGGACCACACACCCTCTCCACTGAATAGCAGGCTAGTGATTGCTTTGCAACGGTTACAGTGAGCCACTGATTCCATCCAAACCACACATTGCTGAATTTGCGATTTCCAACTTGTTGTGTAATGTTTATGTCCAATGGCCGAGGAGCACCGATATGTTTTACCTATATTTATAACGATGACTGCTTGTCTAGCTTGCTAGCCACGATTTTGAAAGTATGATGTTGACATGATCAGTCCATTCAAAGCTACGGTAGATATAACGTCATTTGACGTCATTTTATATGTGGCCAATGACCGTGATCCTTCTTGGATGGGCACTTCTAATGTAAATCTATGGCAGCAACCAAGTCGCTTGAATTTTTGTGCTCTCCCCATAGATTTTGTGGTGACGCATTGTCCCCATGAGTGACAAAACACTGAGCCAATCACAATGCAACTAGAGAACATTACAAACCCATACACTCCCTATTTTCTGCTGGTTGCCCCACCACCACAGAAAGCACTGAGCTAGGCTGAAACACCTGCATTTTGGACCTGCCTTACTCAGGAAAGTAAAAAAAAAGACCATGTTTGTATCCGGCTATATTAACTCAATTCTTACATTGCAAACTGGTATGTGACATTAATGCCAAAATAACATGCCAAACAGGCAACAACAACAAAAACAAATATATATATATATATATATATATATATATATATATATATATATATATCTATATATATATATATATATATATATATATATATATATACAGTGCCTTGCGAAAGTATTTGGCCCCCTTGAACTTTGCGACCTTTTGCCACATTTCAGGCTTCAAACATAAAGATATAAAACTGTATTTTTTTGTGAAGAATCAACAACAAGTGGGACACAATCATGAAGTTGAACGACATTTATTGGATATTTCAAACTTTTTTAACAAATTAAAAACTGAGAAATTGGGCGTGCAAAATTGTTCAGCCCCTTTACTTTCAGTGCAGCGAACTCTCTCCAGAAGTTCAATGAGGATCTCTGAATGATCCAATGTTGACCTAAATGACTAATGATGATAAATACAATCCACCTGTGTGTAATCAAGTCTCCGTATAAATGCACCTGCACTGTGATAGTCTCAGAGGTCCGTTAAAAGCGCAGAGAGCATCATGAAGAACAAGGAACACACCAGGCAGGTCCGAGATACTGTTGTGAAGAAGTTTAAAGCCGGATTTGGATACAAAAAGATTTCCCAAGCTTTAAACATCCCAAGGAGCACTGTGCAAGCGATAATATTGAAATGGAAGGAGTATCAGACCACTGCAAATCTACCAAGACCTGGCCGTCCCTCTAAACCTTCAGCTCATACAAGGAGAAGACTGATCAGAGATGCAGCCAAGAGGCCCATGATCACTCTGGATGAACTGCAGAGATCTACAGCTGAGGTGGGAGACTCTGTCCATAGGACAACAATCAGTCGTATATTGCACAAATCTGGCCTTTATGGAAGAGTGGCAAGAAGAAAGCCATTTCTTAAAGATATCCATAAATAGTGTCGTTTAAAGTTTGCCACAAGCCACCTGGGAGACACACCAAACATGTGGAAGAAGGTGCTCTGTTCAGATGAAACCAAAATTGAACTTTTTGGCAACAATGCAAAACGTTATGTTTGGCGTAAAAGCAACACAGCTGAACACACCATCCCCACTGTCAAACATGGTGGTGGCAGCATCATGGTTTGGGCCTGCTTTTCTTCAGCAGGGACAGGGAAGATGGTTCAAATTGATGGGAAGATGGATGGAGCCAAATACAGGACCATTCTGGAAGAAAACCTGATGGCGTCTGCAAAAGACCTGAGACTGGGACGGAGATTTGTCTTCCAACAAGACAATGATCCAAAACATAAAACAAAATCTACAATGGAATGGTTCAAAAATAAACATATCCAGGTGTTAGAATGGCCAGGTCAAAGTCCAGACCTGAATCCAATCGAGAATCTGTGGAAAGAACTGAAAACTGCTGTTCACAAATGCTCTCCATCCAACCTCACTGAGCTCGAGCTGTTTTGCAAGGAGGAATGGGAAAAAATGTCAGTCTCTCGATGTGCAAAACTAATAGAGACATACTCCAAGCGACTTACAGCTGTAATCGCAGCAAAAGGTGGCGATACAAAGTATTAACTTAAGGGGGCTGAATAATTTTGCACGCCCAATTTTTCAGTTTTTGATTTGTTAAAAAAGTTTTAAATATCCAATAAATGCCGTTCCACTTCATGATTGTGTCCCACTTGTTGTTGATTCTTCACAAAAAAATACAGTTTTATATCTTTATGTTTGAAGCCTGGAATGTGGCAAAAGGTCGCAAAGTTCAAGGGGGCCGAATACTTTCTCAAGGCACTGTATATATGTACTTTATTCACCTGCCCTGAATGACGGGTCGCCACTGGCTAGACTCCAAAAATGTTGCAGTCTATCTTCGGTTTTTAAAGCTTGACAATGGAATAACCAAGAAACAAAACCTGCAACAAAACACCATGCAAATGAAAAACACATAGCCCTGTTATAGCAACATTTGAGCAACAACCTGCTGGCTGGCTACTCAACTACAAGACATTCTGAGTGCATGGCTGTAACTAGATCTCACAGTCTCACAACCTGGTTGACCATACAGCAATGCTGCATTCAACCCCAACTAGATGCATTTCTGTTGTTCTGAGTTTTACTTTTTGAATAGGGTTGCAGCATATAATAACCATCTGCAATCATAGTAGCAAAGGCTGGACAAATGTTATTTATTTCTCATTTTCTTTTAATACTTTAAAATGCTATATACAGTGTGACGGAAAATGTTGTGTTGGTGCTTTTCTAATAACCAATTTCTGTGTTCTGTGTTTGTGATTTTCTAATAACCAATTTCTGTGTTCATGCAAGTGATTGATTGACCAAATCCTCACTATCAGTACCTGCAATTTGGCAGTACGCCCAGACCCTTGTTTTGAGAACGAAAGATATCTCCGTTTCAAGGTCTCAGCTTAGAGAGAAGAAGCCTCGTGAGGTATTGGTCTGTCACATGCATGACCCAGTATTGGTATGTCACATGAATGAAGCAAACATTATGCATTAATTAATTATGAATGATGAATAGGCTAAATCATGCAAATATAACTTGCCTGCATTATGTAAAAGAACAAACGTGACTGCCCCGGTAGAGCTCCTGATTGACATGTTTACTTGGTGCATTGAGTTGGTTGGAACCTCTCCAGTGCTCTGATGATAAATAATGATTCATTTAAGATTGACTTTGAGTGTCCCTGTGTAGAATTTCCACGACCAGGATGATCCGTTGATGCAGAGCTTTCCAGTGGGGGTCTGCGAGGAAAACCAGTGGGGCATTTTATGAAGCTCGAGGAAAATACCTGTCTGACCAAAAGAGGACGAGACCCACCCAGACCAGACCCTTACTGTGAGCTGCACAGGAGGAGACACAACATCCACAAACAATTGAGGGACACGGCAACTGATTTCAGTAAGTCGCTTTAAATTAATTTGTATAAAAATTGAAAAAATATAAGAAAACCAATCATTTGATAAAGATAATGTTAAAGCACTGTACAGGACTTGACTTACCCCTAACCAATAAAACTATTAACACAGGTGGAGTTTTCCTCCACCCTGGTAATACATTTAGAAATAAACCCTGTTAAATAGACCCATTATGTTCTGTATTCACCTACTCAACCGTTTAACTTGCTAGGTAGAGACTTATTATGGACAGAGCACTATGCCATCTAATAGGAGACTGATAAGACAGTGCCAGCCCAGTTAATACATATGGATCCCTCCAAAGCATTACATATGAATCTTAAAATAATAGACGTTTAATAAATATTGAAGCAGGAAGTGAACATCCAACAGAGATTGGTAATACAAATATAGAGTGACATTGTTAGGGTATACTAAAATGATAACAATGCCTTCCAATATGGAGAAAGTTAATATGTTTTTGTTGTCTTGTTTTAAACCTTGCAATAGTTGGAAAAGCAGAACATTGTTTGAGAGTGATCTGAGTGTATTAGCCGTAGTGATTGAGGTCTTCCTATCTGGGGAAGGGAGTCCAAGTTGAGGGAAACAGATATGGAGACTAGTGAAAGTAACAAAGTAAATGGTAATTGGCTTTCAGATAGCACTCTAATAATGCAATATCTTAGTAGTTTGAAGAATTCCATACAAGGTCACATGACAAAAATTAGGGATTGAGCATTGGGACTGATATTAAATTAGAGGCCATCTGGTGTTTGGGTTTGAGATAAGCTTCCTGTGGAACAGTAGATAGCCGCCAGTACACACAGAACTCAGGCAGGCTGTAAGGAGGAATTTGGGACAGAGATATGAATAATTAATTGAATAAGACACGTTTTTGACCATTTCCAATTATTATTACTTAGTTCTATAGTTTGGGTAGCACCAGTGATTTAAGTTGGACGGTAATGCCATCTAAAACAAGAATCTGCTTCCATTACGTGGAATTGTGTCCAGAATAAGTCGATCCAAGTAAATGTTCTTAGTACTGAATACTGAGCTGATAAGCCAGCACCAACTTGCTGAAGGTCCTAGCAGATTTGTTAAACAACAGGTTTCAAATCTTGAGTAGCTTTATGTCCCAAGGACAGTTTGTACAGAACTGTGTGTCAATGCAACAGCTCAAAATGTCAATGATTACAAGAGAAGGGCTCTGGGATTGTTTACTTTAGAAGGTGCCTATTCCGCTTGATGGGAGCCCTGTATCATCTGATGTGTGTGAACTATAATTCTGCCTACGCATGGGCTTATAAAGACTTCCTGCCCAAACATTCAGTCAAATTGATTAAGATTAAGATTTTTTTTTAGGACTGATTAAGATGTTTATTTTCTTTCTTCCAGGACTTAGGTCCGCTACCGACCTTTTACAAATATATTTGCCAATGGTTCTGTCTCTCCCTTTCAGTTTCAAGGTCTCAGTTTAGAGAGGGAAAGCAGAGGTATGCAAGACCCAGTATTGGTCGGTCACATGAATGAAGCAAATGTTAATGATAAATTAATTATGACTGATGAATAAGCTAAATCATGCAAATATACAGTAACTTGTCTGCAGTATGTAAGAGAAATAACGAGATTGCCCGGGAGAGCTCCTGATCGTCATGTGTACTTGGTGCATTGAGTTGGTTGGAACCTTTCCAACCTCTCCATAAAGAATAATTCATTTAACCTCTCTGGGATATGTGGGACGGTAGCGTCCCACCTCGTCAACAGCCAGTGAAATTGCAGGGCGCCAAATTCAGGACAGAAATCCCATAATTAAAATTCCTCAAACATACAAGTATTTTACACCATTTTAAAGATAAACTTGTTATAAATCCAGCCACAGTGTCTGATTTCAAAAAGGCTTTACGACGAAAGCACATCAAACGATTATGTTAGGTCACTACCTAATCACAGAAAAACACAGCCATTTTTCCAGCCAAAGAGAGGAGTCACAAAAAGCAGAAATAGAGATAAAATTAATCACTAACCTTCGATGATCTTCATCAGATGACACTCATAGGACTTCATGTCACACAATACATGTATGTTTTGTTTGATAAAGTTCATATTTATATCCAAAAATCTCAGTTTACATTGGCGCGTTATGTTCAGTAGTGATTTTGCAGAGAGCCACATCAATTTCCAGAAATACTCATAATAAACATTGACAAATGATACAAGTGTTATGCATGGAATTTTAGATCTCTCTCATTTCTCCTATTAATGCCTTAATGCAACCGCTTTGTCAGATTTTTTAAAATCTTTACGGAAAAAGGACACCATGCAATAATCTGAGTAAAGCTCTCAGACAACAAAACAAGCCATACAGATATCTGCCATCTTGTGGAGTCAACAGTAGTCAGAAATAGCATTATAAATCTTCACTTACCTTTGATGATTTTCATCGGAATGCACTCACATGAATTGCAGTTCCACAATAAATGTTTGATTTGTTTGATAAAGTCCATAATTTATGTCCAAACACCTCCTTTTTGTTCACGCGTTTAGTACACAATCCAAACTCACGACGCGAGTCCAAGCGAAATTTCAAATGAAAATCCGTATTACAGTTCATAGAAACACGTCAAAAGAAGTATAGAATCAATCTATAGGATGTTTTTATCATAAATCTTCAATAATGTTTCAACCGGAGAATTCCTTTGTCTGTAGAAATGTAATGGAACACTGCTAACTCTCACGTGAGCGCGCGTGATCAGGTCATGCTACTCTGGCAGACCTCTGACTCATTCAGCTCCCATTCCCCCCTCCTTCACAGTAGAAGCAACAAAATAGGTTCTAAAGACATGATTCCATATGTGCTATTTCATAATTAGGACACTGCCACAACAGGAGGTCTGCTGGTTGGATTGTTTTTATTTGCCCTGCACATGAAGAGACAACACACACTATTTTAGCCCTTGGCGCAGTCACAGCTCTCAGGCACCTTGCTAGCCGAAGGTCAGACAAAAGAGAACAATAAGCAGGTATGGAAATACAGAATACCCGCGATGGGCCAAACCAAAATATACAAAACTTTTACAATCACGTGTATGTACAACATAGATATGAAAAAGTGTTTGTACATCAAAAACTAACATTAGCTATGCAGCTGTAATTACTGTAATAATAATAATAATTATTATTATCAAATTATTAACATCCCCTCTTGACCTGGCCTATTTGAATTGGTCCTTGTGTGCAACTTGGTGTATAATCTAGAGGAACAACATCACACTGTTACATTCACCCCCACTGTTTTACACTAGATTATAGGCACAAAACACATTACCTAGAAGGTAACAAAGCAAAGAAAGAAAAAAAAAATGTCACCCCCCCAGGGAGACAGAGTAACCCAGTGTAGTCCCTTAATTCTAGACCCATAAATGGTCAATCAGCTGAAAAACTATCCTGCGAAGGAATAAGAAAAGTAAGGGGTAGCTAATCCCTTATTCAACCGTATACGAACAATGCCATATACATTTTATGCCGATGGACTACAAACAAACTTACATGAATTGTCAAATATATTAGACAAACCCACAAATCATTCTAATACACGCTTAGATTACTACATATATCTATATAAAAAAAAGGTAGGCAATATCCTACCGTCACTGAGAAACCAAGAACTGTTTAATTTCCTGTGTAGACATAGTTTGGATTAGCCTATCCACTGGCTTAATACGTCTACCTAGTCTAGTCATAACACCCTCACCCAAAAACCTAGCAGGATTGTCACAGACAGCACTAACCGTGCTCAGAGGTCTAACCTCAGGATGGGGAGTACTACAGATCGGCATATCCGGAGCCAGCACACTTTCAGTTACAGACTCAATGCTAGTAGTGTCAGACGACTGATCAGAATCCTGGTAGATTGTCTCAGACCACACTGACAAAGCATCTTCAACCAAGGTAACATCATCTGTCACAGCATCATCCACACGGAATGGAGTTTCTCTATCAGAACTAATGTAGGCTTCGGGGATATCTCTCTGGTCCACACCTCACTTAAGGGGATTTCATACGGATATTCCACTTCACTTCCATCAGCTGACACTTCACCATCGTCTTGGAGTATCCTCCCAGAAGACTTAGGAAGGCCTGCTACCCAGTGGACAGTCCTGGCGTCACTCCCATCCATTTGGCTGGACCCTACAGACATCTCAGAGATCAAGTCACCACTCGATAGAGATCTGTGACCCTCAGGTTCCGCCCACAAAGGCAAAGGTAGAAAGTTGACTGGCATAATCAGGTTCCTATGAACAGTTTTGATGCGTCCAATGGTATGGATTTGGATATGACATGTGTTCAGTGAGCAACACCACACTCTCCCAGCGATCAGCCAGTGTTTTCTTGCCCCTCTCCCCCTTGTTAGCAAGTAGAACTCTGTCTCTCTTCTGCACCGAGTGACCCTTAGACCGTCTGTTGTAGACCTCGGCTTGTCTCTTTTGTTGCTTACTGGCATGCTGCTGGGCCAATGTCATGGCCTCTCTCAGATCCTCACTCAGAGACTGGACATACTTATCCACGTCTACTGTGTCCCCATTCAACAGCACACTTTCAAACATAACATCTACCGGCAACCTAGCGGTGCATCCAACAGTGCAGTTATAGGAGAATGTCAGTGTGTTCAACACCTGAGGCCATTTAGCCTTGGACCTAGCTGGCAGAGCTCTAATCATCCCACCCAGTGTGCGATTCAGACATTCTGCTTGACCGTTACCCATGGAATGGTAAGGTGTGGTGTGGGACTTTTCAACACCAGATAACTGAAGTAATTCCTCAATAAGTGAACTCTCAAAGTTAGCACCCCTGTCAGAATGGATACAATCCGCAAACCCATAAATGCAGAAGAAATTATTCCAGAGAACACGAGCAACAGTCTTAGCCTGATGAGGCGGTAGGGATCCCTTTTGGGAACATCCCCTCCTACGTTCAAATGGAACGGTGGCGCATGGAACGCAAAAATATTCTTTGAAATATTTAACCTCCACACATTAACAAGTCCAATAGCTCAAATGAAAGATAAGCACCTTGTTCATCTACCCAGCATGTCAGATTTTTTAAGTGTTTTACGACGAAAACACACCACATATTTATATTAGACCACCACCGAAACCAAGACAAGAGGCAGCCATTTTGTCCCAGAAAATATAAAATTATAAAAGCAGGATAAAAAAATAAATCATTCACTAACCTTTTGAAAATCTTCATCAGATGACAGTAATAGGACATGTTACACAGTAAAAAAAAAAAATCAATAATATGCCATTTATATCCATAAATGTCCATTTACATTGAATTCATGTTCAGAAAATACTCAAAAATGTCAGCAGAAAATATAGGTAGCGCGGCAAGATAACGTAAATAGACATCATAAACTTTGACTAAATATACATGTTCTACATATAGTTAGAAAGATACACTGCTTCTTAATGCAATCGCTTTGTTACATTTATTTTTAACGTTACAGAAATCGCTCACTATTCAATATTCTGAGACGGCTCTCAGATATAAGCTATATTTCTCCGCTATGTTGGAGTCAACAGAAACACAGATTTCAGCATAAATATTCCCTTACCTTTGATGGTCTTCGTTCAGAATGTACTGGAAGGGTTCATACTTACCCAAAACATCGTTTGGTTTCAAGTCTTGTGTCTTTGTATTAGCTACTGCTAACAACATCAGCTGAAATGCACAATTTTCTATTCAACCGGTCATTGTTTGTCTTCCTCCGGAGTGCTGGAACAAAGGAATGGCTGGGACCAATTCGCGCCCTAACGCACAGGTATTTTCTCGCGGCACTCACTCAATTCACTCCCATAGGGCCAATTCTTGCGGGATTTGAACGATTAAACGCTCTACTGAATGAGGACATCTAGTGGAAGACATAGAAAGTGTCCCCAGATCCATAGCTGGTTGGGAAGGGTGGGGGCGATGACGTCAAAGTTGCCCCAACTTTCATGACCACAAAACTAGTTTGGAAGAATGCCTGCCCTGTGAGTTCTGCTATACTTACAGACATAATTCCAACGGTTTTAGAAGCTTTAGAGTGTTTTCTATCCAATAATAATTATTATATGCATATATTAGCAATTTTTGACAGATTTTTTTTCAGTTTACTATGGGCACGCAATTCCTCCAAAGGGGGCAGTAGTCAGCCCTATCTTTTTAAGATTGACTTTGAGTGTCCCTGTGTAGAATTTCCACGACAACAGAATCCTATGTAAATACAAGTGGACATTATATTTGTTTAATTAAACAATGGCCAGTTTGGTTGGCAGTTGTAGGCCTATACAAAAATAGTAGTCTATGTCTGGCCCGCAAAATGATTGTACCTTTTCAATATGGCCGGTGCGCTGACTGAGATTGACACCCCTGCTGTAAGGTGTAGCATCTTATCTATCTTTCGTCCATCCTTCGGTATATCATGTTTCAAGCATAATGACTAAGTATCCAGGTATTTCTGTGTGTTGTTAATGAGCAGTTTATCCTTTGATGAAACAAATGACATCTGATAGTGGCTGGTATTATCCTAGTGAAGTACGATTATACGGCTGAGTGGATATCAGTCACTCCGACTATGCCGCTGTGTTCTTTGTGTTCAGGAGAGGAAAGTGTTTTGTTCCATTTTATTACCTCTGTCCATCACTCCTAAAACAGTCTTTACAGATGAAAAAGGAAAAGCACTTTGACTGGAACAGAGAAAAAAGGGATTTCTGTAAGTTGAAAATAAACCCCCTGGAAGCGAGGTGCACATTTGTTCCTTGAGATGGAGAAATGCACAGAGAGGGGAAGAGGGATGGAGAGGGGGAGAGGGAGGGAGAGAGAGCGAGAGAGAGTCAGAGAAAGAGAGCGAGAGGTAAGTAAAGGTAATTGAAATGGTAGAGCGCTCTAACATCAGCCACTGTGTCCATCAACATCCCAACACTGTGGGGGAGAGAGTGGTCTGTGTGTGTGTGTGTGTGTGTGTGTGAGTGTGTGAGTGTGTGAGTGTGTGAGTGTGTGAGTGTGTGAGTGTGTGAGTGTGTGTGTGTGTGTGTGTGTGTGTGTGTGTGTGTGTGTGTGTGTGTGAGAGAGAGAGAGGCCCCTGCTTTGGTTGTTTCAGAGTGAGAGTAGGATTGACAGCTGACAAGGTGTTTATGTGTGACAGGCTGTTTTGCTGAGAGGGTCTTTTCTCTGTTTTTGTTTTATCCTGCCTGATGTGTCTGGGCTGGTAAAGGCTTGCCCTATCCTCTGTATGGCAGGCAGGGTGTTTCCCTCTCTCTATGAAGCCTTTGGAACAAGAGGAGACCGGAATAGACTTCTACTGTCCACATACAGAGATATACATGTATGTACATGACTGACCATATGACTGGTATATCCTCGTTATCAAGGGAACACAAAGAAACACTGCCTTTTATAGTGATAGAACATTTAACTGAAGGAGAGTAAGATATGTCATGCAGTTTCTGCTGAGGTTGAACATGATGATGATGCTGACAATGATGGTGATGATGATGATGATGATGAGAATAAGGATTCTCCTGACGATGATTCCAAAAACAATGATTGAAGTGAGAAACTTCAGTAATAGGTGCTAACCTCCATGATATTACAACAGACCTCTACCCAGCAGGACATCTAGGATGTCTGATAGTACTAAGGCACGGCTGAGGCCATATGGTAAAGTAGTTAGCTAGTGGTGTTTATAATCACTGGTCTTATCTTCATTCAGAGCAGCACTCCTGTACTGTTATCCCAGAGTGTTGCTACTGCTGATGGTGATGCGGTGTGTATCAGTGTGAACTTAAACAGCCCATTTAAAGAGTGAAATCCTTTACAAGCCTGGTAATTAACCAACAGCCGTGGCCTACTTTGATCTACACTAATGATCTATGCTCTGGGATCACAGGGCTTTTAAAAGTAGCGATGTGATTGCGCGTGTGTGTGTGTGTGTGTGTGTGTGTGTGTGTGTGTGTGTGTTTTCC
Organism: Oncorhynchus mykiss; assembly: GCF_013265735.2. Classification (NCBI taxonomy): domain Eukaryota; kingdom Metazoa; phylum Chordata; class Actinopteri; order Salmoniformes; family Salmonidae; genus Oncorhynchus; species Oncorhynchus mykiss. The sequence goes on along the minus strand of NC_048585.1, from coordinate 25,321,858 downwards.
AAGCCCTATCCATAGTCCACAGCTGTAGCTCTTATGAGAATCTCCAAATTAGAAATTGAATTTTAAAAATCCCCCATGAAAGCGGTTGCTACCTTTACCATATCAACCGTCAGCAAAACAATTTATGGTTCTGTATTAAGATAATCAACAGATGTTGCTACATATTAATGGTAATAATGACTGTGTCCCTTTGGTAATTTACTGTCTGTCTGGGGAGCAGTTATACACACATATACATATACACACACACATACTCACACACAAACACTTATAACCAACCACATGCAAGATCACACACACACACACACACAGGTCCCCGCTCATAACCACACACAGCTCTCCCTCAGGCCGTGCACACAGAGACATTGGCGAACAGTGTCTGTCCCGACCGAGGCCAGTTGACTGGCAGGGGATGTAGATATGTGTTCATTTAAGCACTTAGAGGGAGTCAATAGTCTCTTAATGTCAGAGGGAGCTGAGAGAGGAGTCCTCTCCTGATCTGCTGTTTGAAGAGTGGCACAGAGACGCCTCTGTCAGGGGAGATAAGGCGAGCACAGAGCAGAGAGGACGAAGCTGAGCGAAGCGCCAAATGACTGACTGACTGACTGCTCTGCACGCCACGCTCAATCACTCTGGAAACCAAATAAATGAAGTCAAATCAAATGTATTTATAAAGCCCGTTTTACATCAGCAGATGTTACAAAGTGCTCCTACAGAAATAAACTGAGAGAAAGGGAGAGAGACCAAGAAGGGGAAAGAGAGGAATGAAGGAATGACGTGAGAGAGAGAGAGAGAGAGAGAGAGAGAGAGAGAGAGAGAGAGAGAATGAGAAAGGGTGGTACAAAGAGAGAGAGAGAGTTCTTTTCAGGATGGATAAACATGAAGAGTCTCTCCCTCCCAGGTCTGTGTGACAGCGTGAGTGTTTCACCCTGATTGTGGCTTTAAAGTAATGTGACTTGAGAGTTATGTTGATGTTCTGTGTTACAATCCGTAGCCCGTATCACGATCAGCCCCCTGTGAGGGAATTGGAGCAGACTAGCGAAGCGCTACATACATACAGCAGAGTGCATAGCATCTAGCACATTAGGTACGCATCAGGACTAAAATGAGCACACACTCAGATTTTATCACTACAAAGAAAACGAACCATGCAAGATAGAGGCTGATTCCCCTCAGAGCAGTTCTACGTCACTTTTTCAGTCGGAAAATGTTATACAAAGTGTGTTGAAAATGTGTTTTCCTGAAATGACCTATGACCTCATTAAAGTGATAAACTCATGGGGGGATGGGGTTTCTGGGAGTTGTAGTCATTTCATTATGTGTGATTTTAGCATGGGTCCATCATTAGGAAAGTCCCTGTGAGCAGCTCATCAAAGACTAGTCAGTCTATATCAGCATTACTATGGTGTGTGTGTGTGTGTGTGTGTGTGTGTGTGTGTGTGTGTGTGTGTGTGTGTGTGTGTGTGTGTGTGTGTGTGCGTGCGTGCGTGCGTGCGTGCGTGCGTGCGTGTGCGTGTGTGTAGCAATTTGTCCAGCTCTTTATTCAAATGATTTTAATTGCCCCACATGATGACGACAGGCAGCATTCGACTGCCGACAAAAACACAGATTCTGGCAATTTCAAAACAACAAAAACATGCTGCCTATCTAACGAAGCCTTCATTTCTGAGTGTGTGGGTGAGTTTAGCTGGGTGTGAGTGATTAGGGGAGGGGGGTTAATGATCAGTTTGTAGCTTCCTGCTACTTGATTGTGCTCTGCATGACTGGTAATTTGATATTGTCATTGTCATTCAGAGTAGTGGAGAGTCTCATTTTGCTATTTTAACCTAGCTGTTTCTACCATCTTGATCCCAGACGTACCTGAGGCTCTGTAATTACCATTTCTCCCAGCCTTTCTATATTTGTTTAACAAACACACCAGTGCAACTGCCGACACACACTCACAGGAGTACAAACAAGAGCGCATGAAGGCACACACACAAACACACGTACATACACGAGTGCACACACTTGCACACAAACGCAATCTCACATTGTGACTAATCCTCCCTCACTCACACACAATGTAGCTTTATGATTTTAGAGGAGTATGCGTGTGTGTGTGTTTCTGTGCTGTAGTCAAACGCTTGTTTTGTGATGGTTTAGGTCCCAGGGAAGACGATCACAGCCTTACAGTAGAAAGTCTTCAATAGCATAAAGTCACCAGGCTGTTTGTTGTGTAAATTATTCAGTGTGAGTAGAAAATGTGCGCAGGTGTGCAGGAGTCTGCTTGATTGTAAAAACAGCTAGATAGATAGATAGATGCAATTGATATTCATCTTCCATCAGAAAGAGGACACAGAGTCGATATTGTGGAGCACAGTGGGGACCTGTCGTTCATTTTGGCATTAATACGCGTCACATATCAGTTTGCAAACAATAACAACAACAAAAATAATTGAGTTAACAAAGCTGCATACAAACATGGTCTCTTTTTTGCTTTCTTGAGTAAGGCAGCTCCAAAATGCAGCTGTTTCAGCCCAGCTCAGTGCTTTCTGTGGCGGAGGGGCAGCCAGCGGAAAATAGAGTGTAGGAGTTGGTAATGTTCTCTAGTTCAACCGTGATTGGCTCAGTGTTCTATCACACATGGGGACACTACATCATCGCAAACTTTACAGGGAGAGCTATAAAGTTCAAGCCACTTGGGTGCTGCCATAGATTTACATTAGAATTGCCCATCCAAGAAGGATCACGGTCATTGGCCTCAGATAAAATGACGTTATATCTACCGTATCTTTGATTGGACTGATCAAGTCAACATCAGACTTTCAGAATCTTAGCTAGTAAGCTAGACAAGCAGTCATTATGATGAATCAAGTCGACAATCTACTGGCAAATCCTTTTCAATCGTTGTCATATGAAGTTAAATTCTGGATAAAATGTGTCGGTGCTCCTCGGCCATTGGACATAAACATTACACAACAAGTTGGAAATCGCAAATTCAACAATGAGTTGTTTGGAAGGAATCAGTGGCTCACTGTAACCGTTGCAAAGCAATCACTAGCCTGCTATTCAGTGGAGAGGGTGTGTGGTCCAAGTCTAGGTTTAAGGGTCTCTTTTCCAAGCTTAAAATAATAAACGTTCACATGCAACACAATGGGCCAAGGAAGAGCTCCGACCTGAAGTTCACAGACGTCATGATTCAACCTTGATTTTTTAAGAGTTCCCAGTTCTCTTGAAAGCACCATAAATCCAGAGAATACCAGACTTTGATGACAAAGTACAAGAAGGAACAACACACACCAGTGAGCACAACACAACAAGGTCCAAATATTTATCTTATGCTGCTGCATAAATTATGCAACATGCCAGGAAGATATGTATACTGTGGATAAGAAAGTAATACTAAGTGTATGTTGTGTAGTAATCTGTTAGCAGCCCATGTGCCTCACCCTAATAATTTGGTCCATTTCCTCCTCATAACTTAGCCTACTGTTCTGACTTGGTGGTGCACATGTAGCCTATAGCCTGTTTTAGAGAAATGTCATCATCATATCTTGTAAGAGCTTTCATTGTCTGCTTATATGCCCCCTAATGCCCCCTAAGGAAGTAAATGAGGCTGAATGAACTGTTTCGCTGCCAGACAAGGATTCACTCCATGGTGCTGAAAGGAAAGCTGATGTTGGGACACCTTCATGTAGGCCCTAACAGTTCGTGGGCACTGTTTATCACTGTTATAGTGCAACTAATGTATTGTGTAGTGGCTTTGCTGGCATGCATACTTTACTTTTTTTGTTGCCCCACCTAGATTAACGTGCTAATATCATCACTGGTGGAGCGTGTAACGCACAGCAGAGTCTGGCTGTCTCTCTGAGGAGTACTCTAAGCACTTCAAGGAAGGGGAGAGTGGATTGTCACTCTCTGGGGTCTGGAGAAGGGTGGCCATGGGAAGCAAGTGTGTGTTTTCTGAGAGACAGAGACAGAGAGAGACAGAGACAGAGACAGGGAAAGGCAGAGACAGAGAGAGACAGAGAGACAGTGACAGAGACAGAGACAGAGAGACAGAGACAGAGACAGAGACAGAGAGACAGACAGAGAGAGACAGAGAGAGACAGAGAGAGACAGAGAGAGACAGAGAGACAGAGAGACAGAGACAGGGAGAGACAGAGACAGGAAGAGACAGAGACAGAGACAGGGAGAGACAGAGACAGAGAGACAGAGACAGAGACAGAGAGACAGAGACAGAGAGACAGAGAGAGACAGAGACAGAGACAGAGACAGGGACAGAGACAGAGAGAGACAGAGAGAGACAGAGAGAGACAGAGACAGACAGAAAGACAAAGACAGAGAGAGACAGTGAGACAGAGACAGAGACAGAGAGAGACAGAGACAGACAGAAAGACAAAGACAGAGAGAGACAGTGAGACAGAGACAGAGACAGAGAGAGACAGAGACAGACAGAAAGACAAAGACAGAGAGACATAGAGTCACAGACAGACAGACAGACAGACAGACAGACAGACAGACAGACAGACAGACAGACAGACAGACAGACAGACAAACAGACAGACAGACAGACAGACAGACAGACAGACAGACAGACAGACTACTATGGGAAGATCTGACCATACGGTAATACACTTTACTGACTCCCTACAGGCTGTGGCAGCTGTTCACTTGATCTAATTGATGGCAGCTGTTCACTATCAAAAATCTCTGCTGAGGAGCAGAGAGCCACTGTCCTGACTGGCTATGTACATGAGAGAAAGCTGGTAGAGAAACAGTGTGAAAATGTTAGGTGAGTCTGTGGAGTCAGTTGATCAGCTATATTGTGGATTCTACAGGTATTTTTCCAGAGGTGGCTGGTGGGAGGAGCTATAGAAGGATGGGCTCATTGTAATGGCTGGAATGGAAGTAATGGATAGGTATCAAAAATCCTCTTATAGTTCCTCCCACCAGCCTCCTCTGTATTTTACTGATCTCTTTGTAGCTTACAGGTGTTGGTTGTTCAGAGTCCTTACATACCACAGCTGACATACCCAGTGGCCACCTCACACCTGCAGGCATTTTATACCATCCATACATTACTCCCTATCTCTATTCCTCCAACGTATTATCTCTCTGTCAGTGCTGTCTCACCTGTTGCCTGTGCAGAGGTACAACACAGTAGTTTGACACTCTTCTGAGGTGTGTCTCCTATCTGGTTCCGAGTCAGTCCAGGTACTGATTGGGGATAGAGGGTCCCTACTGTCACACAGCACAGCCTGTTCCCCCAAGGCCTAATTGGCTCAACCCTGCTTACAGCAACACTGTTACTAAGTTACTGCTCTGTGTGTGTGTGTGTGTGTGTGTGTGTGTGTGTGTGTGTGTGTGTGTGTGTGTGTGTGTGTGTGTGTGTGTGTGTGTGTGTGTGTGTGTGTGTGTGAGAGAGAGAGAGAGAGAGACAGACAGAGAGAGTTTCATGTATCCTCGAGCTCTGACACATCGTCTCTGGTTAGAAGTACATATGTGACGAAATGTCCAGCAAGTGACACACAGTCCCAAGACAGTCCTGTCATTGTGCGTGTATGTGCACATTTGTGTGTGTCCCTGTGTGAGCAGAGACAGAGCGTAAGAATGTTGTTCAGACAAAGTTCATATTTATACTGAACAAAAATATAAATGCAACAATTTCATATAAGGAAATCAGTCAATTGAAATGATTTTATTAGGCTCTAATCTATGGATATCTCATGAATGAGCAGGGACACAACCATGGGAGCCAGGCCCACCCATTCAGAATGAGTTTTTCCTCACAAAGGGGCTTTATTAAAGACAGAAATAGTCCTCAGATCACTAACAGGGATGTAAACACATTTTTGCAAAAGCAATTGGAGAAATAAGCTTTTTGTGTGTATGGAGCATTTCTGAGATCTTTTAAATCAGCTCATGAAATGAGGGGACCGACACGCTACATGTTGCGTTTATATTTTTGTTCAGTACATTTGTTTTTCCCTGCTAAAGAATTCCTTTCAAACAGTTAACAGTAGTATCACACAATATTTATAAGCTTATCCATTTCTCCAGCGTCCAACCTACTGGGTCACAATTTATCTTTCCAACTAAACAACATCTATTTGACATGATGACAACAAGACTAAACAACATCTATTTGACATGATGACAAGACTAAACAACATCTATTTGACATGATGACAACCAGACTAAACATCTATTTGACATGATGACAACAAGACTAAACATCTATTTGACATGATGACAACCAGACTAAACATCTATTTGACATGATGACAACCAGACTAAACATCTATTTGACATGATGACAACCAGACTAAACATCTATTTGACATGATGACAAGACTAAACAACATCTATTTGACATGATGACAACCAGACTAAACATCTATTTGACATGATGACAACAAGACTAAACATCTATTTGACATGATGACAACCAGACTAAACATCTATTTGACATGATGACAAGACTAAACAACATCTATTTGACATGATGACAACCAGACTAAACATCTATTTGACATGATGACAGCAAGACTAAACATCTATTTGACATGATGACAACTAGACTAAACAACATCTATTTGACTTGATGATAACCAGATTAAAAATCTATTTGACATGATGACAACCAGACTAAACATCTATTTGACATGATGACAACTAGACTAAACATCTATTTGACATGATGACAACTAAACAACATCTATTTGACATGATGACAACCAGACTAAACATCTATTTGACATGATGACAACAAGACTAAACGACATCTATTTGACATGATGACAACCAGACTAAACATCTATTTGACTTGATGACAACCCGACTAAACATCTATTTGACTTGATAACAACTAGACTAAACATCTATTTGACATGATGACAACTAGACTAAACATCTATTTGACATGATGACAACTAAACAACATCTATTCGACTTGATGACAACCCGACTAAACATCTATTTGACTTGATAACAACCAGACTAAACATCTATTTGACATGATGACAAGACTAAACAACATCTATTTGACATGATGACAACCAGACTAAACATCTATTTGACATGATGACAACCAGACTAAACATCTATTTGACATGATGACAACTAGACTAAACATCTATTTGACATGATGACAACTAAACAACATCTATTTGACATGATGACAACCAGACTAAACATCTATTTGACATGATGACAACCAGACTAAACATCTATTTGACATGATGACAACCAGACTAAACATCTATTTGACATGATGACAACCAGACTAAACATCTATTTGACATGATGACAACCAGACTAAACACATATTTGACATGATGACAACCAGACTAAACATCTATTTGACTTGATGACAACCAGACTAAACATCTATTTGACTTGATGACAACTAGACTAAACAACATCTATTTGACATGATGACAACTAGACTAATCAACATCTATTTGACATGATGACAACAAGACTAAACAACATCTATTTGACATGATGACAAGACTAAACAACATCTATTTGACTTGATGACAACCAGACTAAACATCTATTTGACTTGATGACAACTAGACTAAACAACATCTATTTGACATGATGACAACAAGACTAAACAACATCTATTTGACATGATGACAACCAGACTAAACATCTATTTGACTTGATGACAACTAGACTAAACAACATCTATTTGACATGATGACAACAAGACTAAACATCTATTTGACTTGATGACAACTAGACTAAACATCTATTTGACATGATGACAACCAGACTAAACATCTATTTGACATGATGACAACTAGACTAAACATCTATTTGACATGATGACAACTAAACAACATCTATTTGACATGATGACAACCAGACTAAACATCTATTTGACATGATGACAACCAGACTAAACATCTATTTGACATGATGACAACCAGACTAAACATCTATTTGACATGATGACAACCAGACTAAACATCTATTTGACATGATGACAACCAGACTAAACACATATTTGACATGATGACAACCAGACTAAACATCTATTTGACTTGATGACAACCAGACTAAACATCTATTTGACTTGATGACAACTAGACTAAACAACATCTATTTGACATGATGACAACTAGACTAATCAACATCTATTTGACATGATGACAACAAGACTAAACAACATCTATTTGACATGATGACAAGACTAAACAACATCTATTTGACTTGATGACAACCAGACTAAACATCTATTTGACTTGATGACAACTAGACTAAACAACATCTATTTGACATGATGACAACAAGACTAAACAACATCTATTTGACATGATGACAACCAGACTAAACATCTATTTGACTTGATGACAACTAGACTAAACAACATCTATTTGACATGATGACAAGACTAAACAACATCTATTTGACTTGATGACAACTAGACTAAACATCTATTTGACATGATGACAAGACTAAACAACATCTATTTGACATTATGACAACCAGACTAAACATCTATTTGACTTGATGACAACAAGACTAAACATCTATTTGACATGACAACTAGACTAAACAACATATATTTGACATGATAACAACTAGACAACATCTATTTGACATGATGACAAGACTAAACAACATCTATTTGACTTGATGACAACCAGACTAAACAACATCTATTTGACTTGATGACAAGACTAAACATACATTTGACTTGATGACAAGACTAAACAACATCTATTTGACTTGATGACAACAAGACTAAATAACATCTATTTGACTTGATGACAACAAGACTAAACAACATCTATTTGACTTGATGACAACAAGACTAAACAACATCTATTTGACATGATGACAACCAGACTAAACATCTATTTGATATGATGACAACAAGACTAAACAACATCTATTTGACTTGATGACAACAAGACTAAACAACATCTATTTGACTTGATGACTCCAACGGTTTTCTTCTGTCAAAGGAGAGGAGGACCAAAATGCAGCGTGGTTAGAGTTCATGGTTTTTAATAAGAGAAACTAAACATGAACACATTACAAAAACGTGGCAAAACCCAAAACAGTCCTATCTGGTGCAGAGAACACAAAGACAGGAAACAACCACCCACAATCCCCAACACAAAACAAGCTACCTAAATATGGTTCCCAATCAGAGACAATGACTAACACCTGCCTCTGATTGAGAACCATATCAGGCCATACATAGAAATGGACAAACTAGACACACAACATAGAATGCCCACCCAGCTCACGTCCTGACCAAAACTAAAAAAAGGAAAACACAAAAGAACTATGGTCAGAACGTGACTGACAACAAGACTTAACAACATCTATTTGACATGATGACAACAAGACTAAACAACATATATTTGGCATGATGACAACAAGACTAAACAACATCTATTTGACATGATGACAACAAGACTAAACAACATCTATTTGACATGATGACAACAAGACTAAACAACATATATTTGACATGATGACAACCAGACTAAACATCTATTTGACATGATGACAACCAGACTAAACATCTATTTGACATGATGACAACCAGACTAAACATAATCTATTTGACTTCATGCCAAACTGCCTAAAAGCTAACCCCTGAGTTTGCCCCTGCAGGACAGAAATCAGGACTGGGACGACACCACTTATACCAGGCTACCTGTTCTCTCTTAACACCCAGAACGGTGGCCGATGGAAGATGTGAAGCAAGATGTTTCACTCTGGCATCTGTCCAAAATAAGCCCGATGCGTTTCTTTGGGCTTATTTTGGACCTAAGCGTGTTGCCTGCCTCCCCACCTTTTGGACAACGACTCCCAATGTTAGGGACATGAACAATTCGTCATTACTGTATATATAGATCTCTGGAGGTGGGCATTGATTTAGAATGCCATGTTTGTGTGTGTGCGGGTGTTTAATTTATGTCTTATACACTGATTGAACAGGGTTTAAAGCAGGTGTTACAAGCATTTTGTCAGAACACTTAGAATGTCAAACGTATGGCGGCGACCACTGGTCCTGATGACTCAACAAGATCTCTTAGTTTCCCTTCAAAATTCAACGTATTATGGATGAATGTCTGTTTTTGTCATATTGATTCTGCGTGGTTACAGGGTTAACACAGAAACAACTCCAAGGTTAACAGTGTAGGCATTCATTCTGAGTGGTTAACGTTAGGGCTATGGTTTGGGAAGGCTCAGCAAACCAACCGACCACATACCATCAAGTATCATCAAGTATTCTCATGTTTCGCCAGAGATTTGTGAACTGTAGTGGTACAGTGGCCTGGTGGACGTACGTAAGCATCGGCCTCTGATTCCAAAGGTAACATATTCGAATCCGATCGAAAGTTGTGTTTGATATTTTTGTTTTAAAGCTTATCCCAATCCTTAACACTAACCTTAATCATTCAGAGTTAATGCCTAACCTTAAGAATTCAGAGTTAATGCCTTAACTTAACCCTAATCTTAAAAACTCTGTGTTAATGCCTAAACTTAACCCTAAACACTTCAAAATGTGCCATTTCAGAAACATGGATGAACGTCTAATTCTGACATGAGACTGTGAGGGCTTGTAGCACAAATCAGTGCTACCACTTCTAACAGGGTACCTGTTCCCCCAATCATTACTCCAATCAGCAGCCAAGTAGTGAAGGATTACTCCCCCAGTCCTAATTCTACTTCCTGTGTGTGGACAACCGTTACATTAGTCATCAGCCAGCTTGTTTACAATGTAATTTAGCCTCGCTTCTGGCGTTGCTGTTTGAGCTCAGGCTCCAGACTAGATCAGCTCCTCCTCGCTATTCAACGGTGGGCTTTAACCATTGATTTAGATTGTGTGTGTGTGTGTGTGTGTGTGTGTGTGTGTGTGTGTGTGTGTGTGTGTGTGTGTGTGTGTGTGTGTGTGTGTGTGTGTGTGTGTGTGTGTGTGTGTGTGTGTGTGTGTGTGTGCGTGTGTGCGTGCGTGTGTGCGCGTGTGTGCGTGTGTGTTAAAGCAGGTGCACAAGCCTCTTGTCAGAACACTTAGAATGTCAAATGTTTGGTTGCAAACACTGGTCCTGATGACTACCCACTTAGAGATGGCCACTTCCCAGATGTATCTGTGTGAGTCTGTGTGCTCTACCATCTGAATCCTACTTTACAATTTTGATTAAGTTTTTCACCCACTTTTTCCTGTCTGTCTGGCTCACATTGGATCGTTCCCTGTTTTTGTAGTGTCTGTAGTGTTTTTCCTCACCTGGGTTGTCCAGTAATGTTTGGTACCTCTTACGGTAGCAGGCCCGTTGAAGCGTGTGATACATCGTATTCTGAGTGTGTCCCGCCACGTCCTCATAGGGCTGATTTCCCACGGGGCGCAGGCGTTTGGCATGTTTACATTTAGTTCCTGTTTCCAACGCTAGATCAAACGCCTCTCTCCTGTGATGCACAATACTCAGCGCTCCAGAGGGAATACGTGATGACCTCGCCTGTTACTCCTAAAGAGAGGAAACACAAACACAAACACCTCAGGACACAGGGGAGATAAGCCACAGTATGTAGGCCAGTGTGAGTGTGTGAGTGCTTGCATATGTGCATGTGCCCTATATGGTAGTAGAGGGCACATGCACAATGGTAATAATATAAGGAGTTTGTAAATCAACGGTGTCATGTGGTCTTCGGTCTCTCTTGGGATAGCCGTAGGTTAATGGCTCTATAGCTTGCTTATCAGCCTCACTCCTCACTCAGGTTCAAACAGACGGAAATGAATTGGCTCCACAGCCTCTGAAATCAATTCTAGACTATGTAATGTTAAGGCTCCCGTGTCAATCTTGTGGGTGAAAGGGGTGAACCACTGACATGAAAAAAACAACATGTTCTCATCTCGAACATGGTTCCCTCTCTCTATCAACTAGCCGGGTGAGACATGTCTCCTGTCTCTTTGCTGTCTTTTTTGGTGTGTTTTTTCTACTCTCCCCCACTTGCAAGTGTTCATTCAAATGCTCTATCTACCTCTTTCACCTTTCTCCCCATCTCCTGTCCAGCTCTCTCCCCAAACAGTCTCTCTCTATCTCTGCCTACTTTCCTTCCTCTATCCCTCCCTCATCTCACCCTCTCTCTCCTAGTTTAAACTCTCCCACAGCTCTCTCTCCTCTCTGTCGTTTGATTCCCAGTCTGACAGGTACACGGTAGTATGCAGGCTAGTTTGGGTATAGGGTGTATGATTAGTATTGGTGGTTGTGGTGCACGGGGCCAGGCTCTGACACTTCCTGTCTGTCTGTGGGCCCTCGCTGGGCCCCGGCAGGGAGAGCCACTCAGGTGGAGCGAGGGAGAGACCTGCCGCTGGCTGTCAGTTTGATCGGGCCGCGGGATTGGCTGAGCACTGGTCCGGAAGCATGGATATTGCACAGCAGAGCTCATCTCAGGAGGACTTTAACCTCCAGCATGACAGCCGATAGAAAGTGTGTGTGTGTGTTTTCGTGTGAGTGCATCTGTTCTCTCTACCTCCCTCTATCTGACAGTCTATGTCTGTTACCTGCTTTTCATCTAATCCCTCCCAATCTCTATCCATCACTCTCTTTCCTCATCTCAGTCTTCTCTACTATATCCACCTTTCATTCTCTCTCTCTCTCTCTCTCTCTCTCTCTCTCTCTCTCTCTCTCCCACTCTCTGCTGTAGAAGTAGAATCCTCTCCCTCTACCACTCATTAGTGGTAAATTCCTGTGGATTTACTTCTCTCCTCCGCTCCGTCATTCCCCTTCTCTGCCACCTGTCTAATTTGAAGCGCAATAATCTCCCTCCAGCGTGAAAATATTGCATCATTCATTGTCTTTCTAATTCCTAAAAAATATCACAGCTGCAACACTTAAGTTTAAATATGGGGATGTAGCCCAAAGTGAATGGCTTGCCCACTCTAAGAGGCACATCGATTTGAGGGAATGTTTTTGTTACATTTCAAGGAACACATGGAGACATTTTCTTATCTATATTTTTTTTTATCTGCATTGTTGGTTAGGGGCTTGTAAGTAAGCACCTGTCGTATTCGGCGCATGTGACAAATACAATTTGATTGGATTTTGATTTGATTTCATATCCACAGATACTGAAAATATCTTGGAGAAATTTGTATTTCTCCTATTGCTTGGGTTGGTTCCATCTCTCAATGTCTATCCTACCCTGTCAATAATAGAGGGGGTCATATTCAACAACAATCTCATCGACCCCCCACTCCATCCCTGAAAACAGACAAAATATTGGTTGCTAGCTCATCTCATTCCTAGGTGATGGGTGTGGTGGCAGCCATTTTTCGCCTGGCTGCCCAGTGCTAAGCTGTTTTTGCGGTGGGTGGGCAGGGCTATATTCAGTTCAAATTGAACTGGGGGATGATTAGATGGCCACTTATTGATAAAGCCAGAGTAGTATTTTAGCTGTGGACAGGCATGATGTGATGTGTGTCCTGTATCAGGATGGAGACTGTGTCTGACTGGCTGTGTGACATGAAACAGAACTTCTCTGTCCTTGCATTTATGGCAGTGTCAGTTGACGTTATATCGTAAGTTAAGCATTCATCAGTTAATGTCACGTAGGCGCAGGGAGGCAGGAAACAAGTGCAGTTGTGAGTTTAAAAATAATGAACATGGACCGATAGAAAACAAGAGCAGCATCTGTTATGGAACCACAAACAATACTCCCTGATGACTACTAACTGTACTATATAAAGGGTGAGTAATCAAGGGAGTAATGAAGTCCAGGCGGGACTAATGATGAGACGCAGGTGTGTGTAATGAGGGCTGCCAGGTGTGCATAAAGATGGGTTGCCAGGACCTGTGGTTAGTAGACCGGCGATGTTGATTGCCAGAGGGGAGCGGGAGCGGGAGCGGGAGCGGGAGCGGGAACAGGAGCAGAAGTGACAGTTAAATCAAATGAAATAGACATTGAACTGTTATCCTGGATCGAGCTGTCTGACAGTTCTTTGTGTGGAGATCTCAGAAATGCAGTGTAACTACATAACATGTCGTGTCTTCTTATGTTACGGATTGAAAACTGTTTTCATTGGCACACAAATCCCCCGGAAATGTATGTGATTGCTAAATCAAATGCTTCTAAAGTTACCTTGCCTTGATACTTAGAACCTAAATCGATACTGTCATTAACGTGGCTCTTCAATGATTTAGCATAATACTTGTTGGATGCCTTTCGGTGTTGAGCTGTTTAATTACGCCTTGATGTTTTCAGACATTATCATCTGATCCAGGAAGGATTTTTCAGAATGTTCCGTTGTGATAGCCTTTCCATGCAACAGCCCAAGTTCTGGAAAAAAAGTCCAGAATATTTAAAAATGGCCACTTCCCAGATGTGGTTTTTCTGAGTCTGTGTGCTCTACCATCTGAATCCTACTTTACAACTTTGATTAAGTTTTTCAACCATTTTTTCCTGTCTGTCTGGCTCACATTGGATCGTTCCCTGTTTTTGTAGTGTCTGTAGTGTTTTTCCTCACCTGGTATGTCCAGTAATGTTTGGTACCTCTTACGGTAGCAGGCCCGTTGAAGCGTGTGATACATCGTATTCTGAGTGTGTCCCGCCACGTCTTCAAAGTCAAGTGCTGGAAAGAAGGTGTTAAGTGAGAAATGTCCAGGATATTTTGGATTCTCATTCCTTACACCGGTGAAGACCATTGTGCCAGCATCCACATTGGATCTAATATCTCGAGCAAAGTGATGTTGATCATTTGTTGTTGTCTGCTTGATTTCCAGCAGGGTCTTGTAAGATTCAACACAGAAAGCATCAAGGTAATGAGTTCATGTTTTTGTGGCCCGGATTGGACACGGAGTCTACTGTGCGCAATTGTGTAGGATATACTATTGCGCAACACCCAATGCTATTCCTATGAATTATTCTGGATACAATGACATCAAATTATATAGCCTAGTGGGCTTATTCACAATATGATATGGTAATGAAATATCATGACAGTCCCTCTCTGGCTTCTAGGTCACCAGGCTGCTCGTTATGGCGCACACCTGTCACCATCGCTATGCGCACTAGCTCGTCATCAGACTCCCCTGGACTCCATCACATCCCTGATTGCCTTCCCTATTTACAGTTGAAGTCGGACGTTTACATACACCTTAGCCAAATATATTTAAACTCTGTTTTTCACAATTCCTGACATTTAATTCTATCAAAAATGCCCTGTCAGTTAGGATCACCACTTTATTTTAAGAATGTGAAATGTCAGAATAATAGTTGAGAGTGATTTATTTCAGCTTTTATTTATTTCATTACATTCCCAGAAGTTTACATACACTCAATTAGTATTTGATAGCATTGCCTTTAAATTGTTTAACTTGGGTCAAACGTTTCGGGTTGCCTTCCACAAGCTTCCCACAACAAGTTGGGTGAATTTTGGCCCATTCCTCCTGACAGAGCTGGTGTAACTTAGTCAGGTTTGTAGGCCTCCTTGCTCGCACACACTTTTTCAGTTCTGCTCATAAATGTTCTATAGGACTGAGGTCAGGGCTTTGTGATGGCCACTCCAATACCTTGACTTTGTTGTCTTTAAACCATTTTGCCACAACTTTGGAAGTATGCTTGGGGTCATTGTCCATTTGGAAGACCCATTTGCGACCAAACTTTAACATCCTGACTGATGTCTTGAGACGTTGCTTCGATATATCCACATCATTTTCTTTCCTCATGATGACATCTATTTTGTGAAGTGCACCAGTCCCTCCTGCAGCAAAGCACCCCCACAACACGATGCTTCCACCCCCGTTGTCGTCGTCGTCGCCGGTCTACTAGCTGCCACCGATCCCCTTTTCCTTTTCTGTTTGTTATGTCTTATTGGTTGCACCTGTCTCTTGTTTTAGTTTTGATTCAGGACCATTTAAGCCTGTTAGGCCCGCCTGTTTTTGTGCGGGCTTGTTTTCTGTTAGTCTAGGTTGTTGCGTGTTGTGTTCCATGTCTGTTTGTGCCTTGTTTTGGGTTGGACACTTTTTTTGATATTTGCCTGTTTTAGGCATTTGTGTTGGATGCCACAATAAAGTCTGGTTTCCCCCCATTATCCTCTGCTCTCTGCACTTGACTCCGCACCCACCACTCCAGGCTGTATGACACCCGTGCTTGGGATGGTGTTCTTCGGCATTCCTCCAAACATAACGATGGTCATTATGGCCAAACAGTTCTATGTTTGTTTCATCAGACCGTTTCTCCAGAAAGTATGATCTTTGTCCCCATATGAAGTTGCAAACTGTAGTTTGACTTTTTTATGGAGGTTTTGTAGCAGTGGCTTCTTCCTTGCTGAGTGGCCTTTCAGGTTTTTTAATATTTATTTAACTAGGCAAGTCAGTTAAGAACAAATTCTTCTCTTCAATGACGGCAGTGGGTTAACTGCCTGTTCAGGGGCAGAACGACAGATTTGTACCTTGTCAGCTCTGGGGTTTGAACTTGCAACCTTCCGGTTACTAGTCCAACGCTCTAGCCACTAGGCTACGTTGCCGCCCCAGGTTATGTCGATATAGGACCTGTTTTACTGTGGATATAGATACTTTTGTACCGGTTTCCTCCAGCATCTTCACAAGGTCCTTTGCTGTTCTGGGATTGACGTGCACTTTTCACACCAAATTATGTTCATCTCTAGGAGACAGAACTCGTCTCCTTCCTGAGCGGTATGATGGCTGCGTGGTCCCATGGTGTTTATACTTGCTTACTATTGTTTGTACAGATGAACGAGGTACCCTCAGGTGTTTGGAAATTGGATGAACCAGACTTGTGGACTTGTCTTGGCTGATTTATTTTGATTTTCCCATGATGTCAAGCCAAGAGGCACTGGATTTTCAAGGTAGGCCTTGAAATACATCCACAGGTACACCTCCAATTGACTCAAATGTTGTCAATTAGCCTATCAGAAGCTTCTAAAGCCCTGACATCGTTTTCTGGAATTTTCCAAGCTTTTTAAGGGCACAGTCAACTTAGTGTATGTAAACTTCTGACCCACTAGAATTGTGATACAGTGAATTATAAGTGAAATAATCTGTCTGTAAACAAATGTTGTAAAAATGACTTGTGTCATGCACAAAGTAGATGTCCTAACCGACTTACCAAAACTATAGTTTGTTAACAAGAAATGTGTGGAGTGGTTGAAAAACGAGTTTTAATTAAAGACTCCAACTGTATATGTCACTCCCTTTGGTTCCCCAGGCGTCATTGTTTCTGCTTCTGTGTCATGTCTGTTCGTTGTTCGTGACTTCTTCTTTTTGTATTATGTAACGTTTATTTATTAAAACACTCACTCCCTGAACTTGCTTCCCGACTCTCAGCACACATCGTTACAGTGACAAATATATTTGGGTTTCCATGTTGTACCTAAAAATGTTAAACAATACAAGGGGCGGTTACATCACGTGGGGTTATGATGAGGACGACAACATCTAATGCTGGCTTCAAATTGGCTTTCTATACAAAGCCTTCCATTACAAAAGGAACCTGTTTTTTATTTTTAAAAACCAGCCATGGTGAGATTCAAATGGTGAGCTTAATGCTATCGCTATTCATGGCTTTATTATGTGTGGCTGCGTTGGCCACATCGGCTTCAGAAAAATCTCCATGCATCCAATTTATTTTATCAGGCAAGTCCATATTATATTCACATATTTTCAAATGTAGTAATAATTTGAATAGAAATGTATTGGCAAGGCCTAAAAAATATATTACTCTTACTGGTAATGGCCTACTTTTTTTAAACACTATTTGCGTGCTTTTTATGGGGAGGGGAGGTTCTATATTGGGCCCTATGTGTACAGTTATATAAATTATACAATTGTATAACATTGAGGTCCTTGAAAATTCAAATTCAGTGGTTGAAAAAGTCCCTGAAATTCCTTGAATTTCACTTTCCAATGTCTGCCTGTATGAACCCTGCTTAAAGGATGTATAGTACGTAGCCTATGTTGTCGTATAGGGTGGAGTTATGGACCATTTTGCATGTACAGTATTCCTCTAAGT
The DNA here is from genome assembly GCF_013265735.2 of Oncorhynchus mykiss. Lineage (NCBI taxonomy): Eukaryota > Metazoa > Chordata > Actinopteri > Salmoniformes > Salmonidae > Oncorhynchus > Oncorhynchus mykiss. Next base: position 25,303,870 of record NC_048585.1, on the reverse strand, counting down.
AGCCCTATACGTGGAAATGTTGAAAAATCATTTGTATTTATGTTCCAAAAAAGTTTTTTATGTTTATCCCAATGTCACACATTGTCCCCGTTATTTATAGACTGACCCATATATACTTATTGTGGGTCATTTTAGATCTGAGGATTAGGTGTAAGCAATGTGATTGAGTAGAACAGCATTACTGAAAGTGTCTACAGTATGTGGGATGAATTGTGCACTGGATTTCAGGCCTGTATTTTCTAGACACACCAGCAGAGCTGTGTTATTGTACGTACAGGGAGGGAGAAATTGTCCACTACTTGTTCTGTAACCAGATCAATGGAGGGATGTTAAAGTCAGACATAACTAAAGGCTATATTGATTAGTCATTTGCTCCAAACTAACAGACTGAGCATGTTTTTATCTGCTGTATGATACCCCAGACTCTTGTTACTGGCTGTAGACACAGGAAACAAAGACCGACTAGGCCATTATTTAGGTGAAATCACTGCAGAGAAAAAGACACAAGGGAACACAGTGGAACACAGTGGAACACAGTGGAACGCAGCGGAACACAGCGGACAATGACTGAACTAACGGCACGTGTACAACAGACACAATATCCTCGTCTGCATGGTGTCATATGTGAGATTGTTTTCACCTACTGTTTACAAGCTCGGTGTTGTCCTGAGACAGCTCAGCCTGTTACATGCATAATAGAGTAACGTGTATGTAATACGTGTATTGACTGGTCAGTAGGAGCAGCTGTAGACCAGTGGATATGTGTGATGTATAATGGTCTATGTTACATACTGTAAGGTGTTTGTGTTGATGGTTTTATTAGTTTGGGAGATTAGATTAACCAAGGTTATTGGCTGGCCCTTGACCACATCTTCTTATTAACGTGATCACTCGTCTTCAGCATGCTAGCAGGGACGTGCGTGTGTATGGCAGTGCGTGCGCGTGTGGTTGTGCCTCCTGTATGTGTACGGGTGTCTGTCTTAATTTTCTGTGTGTACAGTTTAAAATAATTTATGCTGAATTTATGTTGGCATGCATTCTATTTCCTGTGTTTTAATGAGTATGTCTGCCATCCTCTCTGACCGATGCTGTGTGCCAGTGTGGTAATGAAGGCTGGTTAGTGTGAGTGTGGGCGTGTGTCAGGGCTAGGTTAACATGGCTATTTCCAGTCCATTCTACAGCGCCTACACACACTGAGAAGTGCATGCACACACACTCATACACGGATGCTTGACAGCGTGAGCACGTGAATGTGGAACACACATGCAAACGGATAAATGTTCTCCATGTCATACAGGATGTAGTTTGTGATTTAACAGATACATTCGTTACTGTGCTGATTCTGTAGAGTTTTATATTGAAGTGGATCTACAGTACTTTAACGTGCTCATTTTCCGGATGTTTGTCTCTTCTTTTGTTCTCTCTCTCTCTCTCTCTCTCTCTCTCTCTCTCTCTCTCTCTCTCTCTCTCACACACACACACAACCACACACACAGATACACAATATGTGACCGACCTCCTTGATTCAGTCCTATGTAGCAACATTTGAAATTGTGTTTCTTACACTGGATAAAAGTAGAGACTCAGAGCTAGAAAATGGTATATCATACACTACAGTTGAGGAACAATGGGAAAGTCATTCTGCTTTGGAAGTTGATCCAGTTTTGAATATTTTGCTACACCTACTGGAGAGCTCTTCTTTGTCCACACCCATTCAGCATCGTTCACACCCTCGTAAGCCTTAGCCCCACCCATCTCTTTAAGGATTCACATGCGAGGCCACGTGGTAAACACACGCTATATCAAATGAAATCTACGTTTATTCATCACATGCACAGCATACAGAATGTATAAACAGTACTGTGAAGTGGTCACTTACATAGTAGCATATCAACAACAGAAAGTGCCCAGATAAAATACTTTATAAATATTATCATTATTGTCTAAATTGATGGGTCATGTGAAGAAAATGCTATAACCACCCCCCCCCCCCAGCCACATCTAGCTAAGTGGATGGGTCACTATTGTCTAGACATGTACACATGTTCATGAAAGACGATAGATGGCTGTAATCCCCACTCAGACACACCTGGCTAATTTGATCGGTCATGTAATAATCTGTCCGAAGTGGAGTCTTTTGTTTAGACATGTAGCTAAGTACCTAGCTAGCTAAACAATGAACCGGCATATTCCCAACCCATACTACTACCAACACAAACATGGTCATAGCTGTAGTATGAATCTGCAGGTAGCTAAAGCCAACAAACTAGGTTCATTGTTAGCTGGCTTATATCTTTTTTTTAAAAATGTAACAGTAGCAAAGGACTGTCAACACAAACTGCTCACGTTATAGACAGAAGCACGCTACATGGCAGACCAATCCAAACTCATCTCCTGGTATGTTCAGCCCATCCATTATCTCAGCCATGGCTAAACCAACTAGGCTCGTAATGTAACAATTTATGGATGTAATACAAGTTTGTTATTAAGGCACATGGAAGTTCACATGTTCCAGAAGGCATTTCTGCCCCCCAAAAGTATGTTCACATTCAAATGCCGCTCCTGTGAAGTAGTGACGTGTGACATACGCCTAGTTTCCTGAAATGAGTCACGGTACTGAGGTGAACAGGGCAGAAGGCGGATCTCTGTGGAGCCTTTGAAGAAGAAGAGAAAAGTCCATTAATAAACCCCTGATATACAGCTGAATGTGGAGAGAAAGGCTTGTTATCGCTGAACTCCACGTTTAGTGTAGAGACCTGAGTA
>NC_048585.1:25291107-25296107 GCF_013265735.2 Oncorhynchus mykiss | reverse complement strand
ACCTCCTCTGATTGAGTCATTTGTTGTGTTTTCTCCACTAGTATGTACTACAGTGTATATGTTGTACAGTCAACATGGTATGTTTGCGTTCAGAGTGAGTGTCAGTGTCATTGCTTGCGGTAGTACTGTCTGGTGCACTGTGCATCGTGATGATATGATGAACCTGTAAGGGACGGAATAACTCTGAATTACATCACACACACGGACTCTCAGCATCCCATCTGCTTTACTGTGCCGGGGGGGGGGGGGGGGGGGGGGGGGGATCGATAGAGCAGTGACAGAGTGTTGTAAACCTTGAAAAGAGACAAAAGACTCCTGGATCAGACTGGGACTGTTGGTCTGGGAGGAACAGCCAGTACACACGCACACACACACACACACACACACTTACACACATACATGCACACACACAGTGTGTACACACAATGCACACACTCTTAAGCAAACACAAAGACACACCCCTTTACAATGGTAACTCACTATATAAATAAGACATAAACCACTAGACAGATAAAATACTGTCCTCATATACAATAGATGACTCCCTTAGAAATATTATAAACTCCAGACACTCATGGCCTGCAGAGAATGTATCACTTAGGCTAGTCTTTGATTTTGGCATTGCCTCAAATGCCCTGTGTTGCTGTCTGTCTGGTCGCAAATGACTTCAGAGGTCCACCTGAGAATCTGAGTGTGTGTGTGTGTGTGTGTCTCTCTCTTTCCATGGATCTGATAGTTATTTGGGAGGACGTTCTGAATGTCACTCATGAACTCTCATCAAACTGACAGCCCCGACCAGTGACACACCCAAACACACACACACACACACACACACACACACACACACACACACACACACACACACACACACACACACACAATGTCCGTCCCATTTCAGTACAGGAGTGATATAAACACACATACAAACACACACTCATAACAGCCAGCATGCTAATTCAGCTTATTAAACCATCAGACCCGCACTCATATCAAAGATAATCTAATAATATCATGAACAAATACCCCTAGACTCTGTTCAAGCACACACAGAGTACTATTAACACTCATGCAAATAGCAGGCTATTTTCAGACTGTTGTTTTGCTCACAGGGATTTTTGCTACATCAGATGACTTCTGAGAAGTGTTAAAAATCATCGTTAATTTTATTGAACAGAGAGATGTGAGAGACAGTCAAAGGAGGAAAGTTTTGCGGATTATTTTTTAGCTACTTTTTCTTCCCTCTCAACTACAGGAAGCGCAAGGAGACAGGAGTGTAAAGGGAATTTATTAGTAGGTTACGCAAAGAAATGAACGGACTTCTAGACACACGCAAACAAGGAAGCATATTTGCACCTACGTACGTACTAACACACGCATGCGCACACGTGCACATACACCCACCCCACACACATACAAATACACCCCTCCCCTCCCACCCTCCTTAAACACTCACCCCCATTCTTCCCTCTCTCCTCTTGGTCCACTTCTCAATCCTCTCCTGGTCCAGTCGTCTCATCCCGGCGCCCCTAAAAGAACAACAACAGTGTGAATAGTGAACCTGTCTTCAGGAGTCTATAGAGAAATGGAATAATGTCTTTAGGAATAAGACTTGCACTGGGATGAGGAGGAGAGAGGAGAGGAAAAGAGAGGAGAGGAGGAGAGAGGAGAGGAGGAGAGAGGAGTGGAAAAGAGAGGAGAAGGGGGGGCCAGGGCGAAAGCCCTCCAATTAAGACAGCCTTCCGCCTGCACCAGCGTCACCATGGCAACTGTCAGGTAGATTTCCTGGTGGCGTGTGGTGGTGGTGGAGAATGTTGGGTCGGGAGGCTGAAAGAGAGAGACCGAGCTCTTATTTCTCTGTATTGCGCTAGGTTTCTGTCTCGCTGTGTTCCTGTCTCTCACTGGCTTTCGCTCTCTGCCTTGTGTCACTGGCCTTGCCCCAATAGTAGGCTTTTTGAGTATGCGAAGTTTGCCAGGATGCCATACTCATTTCAGCTTTTCTTCTAGTAGAATTCGCTGCACACTATTGAAGAAGAGAATGGTCCTTTCACACCCAGGTGTGTTCGGCAACAGCTGACAACAAATGGCAGGGAACAAGAGCGGTTGTGGATATTAGTTGCGTGCTGCATGTTTTTACTAAACAGTATGTTCTAAATAGTATGTCTTGTGACTAGTACACAGTATGCAGTTTAAGTAGGTAGTAGGCAACACAGATAGAACACACTCTCTCCCTAATTGTTTTTTCTAGTATGTTGTTTCATACTCACTTTCACTCCCTCTTTTCTCACTTTGTCTCCTCTCTCTTCACATCTCTATCTCCCTCCCTCTCTCTGCAGAGCTGAAACTCCTGGTGAGACAGGAGGACTGGCATTTAGAAAAAAATACATCTCCCGTGGCTGTCTCCACCAGGGTTAGACAAAATACATTTCAGTAATTAGATCTGTCTAACAGTTTTATTTTCTCCCTGTGTGTGTGTGTGTGTGTGTGTGTGTTTTTTTTTTTTGTGTGTGTGTGTGTGTGTGTGTGTGTGTGTGTGTGTGTGTGTGTGTGTGTGTGTGTGTGTGTGTGTGTGTGTGTGTGTGTGTGTGTGTGTGTGTGTGTGTGTGTGTGTGTGCGTGCGTACATTTGTTTATGTCTGTGTCTGTGTCAGGTATGTCTGTGTATGCATACTTTTGTGTGTGTGAGTGCACACCCGCGTGTGTATACATGTGTGTGCATACATGTGTGTGCATACGTGCGCTCCGGCATGAGTGTGCGTGTGTTTCACCATTCTAATCTATATTTAATGCTAGGACGCAGGGCTTTAAAGAGCGCCACAGCTGGCCTGTTTGCTAATTAATGACATTTCCCCTTTAATCACCAATCACCAGTGGAAGCCTGCTCTCTCCTCTCTCTAGTCTTTCTCGCTCACCTTTGTCTAATAGTCTTTCTCTCTATTAATTTCTCTCTCTGTTTTCTCATCCATTCTGTCAGACTTTTCTTTTTGCCGTTTCATTATATCTTTCTTCTTTCTCTTCTTTCACTTTCTCTCTATTTCTTCCTCTCTATCTCCTTCTCTCTTTTTATTGTCCTCGTCACTGCTCTCTCTCTCCTCTCCTCTCCCTCTCTCTCTCCTCTCCTCTCCCTCTCTCACTCCACTCCCCTCCCTCTCTCACTCCTCTCCCCTCCCTCTCTCACTCCACTCCCTCTCACTCTCTCTCCTCTTCCACTCATCCCCATTTCTCTCTGTCCCTCTTTCACACCCGTCTTCATGAGGCTCCAGACCCTTTGGAATTGGCAGTCTCTCTCAGATCTCAGCTCTGCTGTGTTTCTCCCTGGGGAGAGAGAGAGCTGCATCTCCATCTGCCTCTCAGACTCATCCTCCTTCCATCCCTCCATCTTGCCATCCCTCTATCCCCTCCTCTAATCCCCCCCACAATCATGATCCGTCACCACATGTCAGATCCTGCTTCTTTTTCGCTCTCCCTCTCTCTGTCACTCCATTTCTATCTCTCGCTCTCTCTATTCCCCTCTCCCTCACTCACTATATTTCTCTCACTCTCTATTGTCCCTCGCCGCCCTTAGTCGCCCTCTCAATCTCTCCTTCTCTATTTACCCGTTCCCCTCTCCATTTCCCATTTCTCTCTCTCCCCGTCCCCTCTCCCTCTCTTTTCCTTTATGAAAAGGATATTGCAGGAGGTCATTTCAGAAATGCAGCGGACCCTCTCCTCAAGCAATCGCCTCTTACAGTGTGTTCCTGATCCAGCCGTTCAGCTATTCTGCCCTGCAGCGTTACACTTGTTTAAAGGGTGAATGTTCATGTCATGACTGCAATAGCAAGGGGGCGAGCCCTTTTTCCTACAGAGTAGCAGCTGCTTTTTGCTAAGACCTGTAAGAGTTGACTTAAAGTCGAATAGTTTCTTGGAGAACAACTTGGCTTCAAAGAGAACAGCCTCTTCCACCAAGTCTGCTTCCTACTCCTTACTGACAAAAAAGCCCGTTGCTAAGATACCTACGAAAATGCGCGGCGCATACCATGTCTGTAGACTATTTTAAGACGCTGACGATACAAAAGTACACACCATTAAATATCATTGGACTGTGCAGTTCATATTGTACACGCCGGATTCATATTGTTTCATGTAGAAGCGCTGTAACAAAGTGCCGTTAGGTTGGTAGTCGGTTTGGGAGATCTAAGTTGTATTCTTGGGTTGAGAGGTGGGGAGATCAATTTGCCGTCAAATAATTAGCCACAAAGATGCAGCGACCTGGCTGAACAAGATCCAGAAAGGCAGCAGACCACTAAAGTTATTGCTATTATCATTACTAGTTATAGTACATTAGTAGTAGCAGCAGCAGGAATAGCAGTAGTAGTTCTATTGGTTCTGAGCCAATGGAAAGACATGAAGCCTGCCGTGTTTCAGTGTTGTGTTGTGTACACAGAGCGGGGTGATGAATGTGCGGTAGTTCCCTGTGTCTAGCCTTGCCGTGCGTATTCACCCTGGATCAATACTTGTAATTGTGCGCTTGACTGGTGACGGATATCTGACGGATAGCATGTAGCTCACTCGGTCCGTAGCCTTCCACGTAACTAACGAACCCTGTGCCACTCACAACTTTATTCTCGCCGTCTGTCTGTCTGTCTGTGTGTCGGTCCGTCGGTCTGTCTGTCTGTGTGTCTGTCTACCTATCGCGATGAGAAAGATAAACAGACCAACATATTGTTTTTAATAGCAAACCGTTACTATCCCCCCTTCACCTTCTGTCATGCCCTGTTCTATTGCATAGATAGCATTGTGTTGTTTATTTACCTAGCCAACTGCTCCTTGGAGAGCAGTAATAGAGCACTTGAACAGAAGGATTGGATGTGCCATACTTCAACCTCCCCAACTAAATCAACCTCTCAAACCCCTAGGCCCTTATGTGGCTGAGCTCTTAGAGGACACACATATCTACACACACACACACACACACACACACACACACACACACACACACACACACACATCAACACAAGCACACAC